>NW_017696664.1:0-3203 GCF_001879085.1 Nicotiana attenuata
TTCTAAGATGCAGAAATGCAGAATTTATAGGCATAATTTCTACCATGCAGATGTGCAGAAACCTAAAGTCATGATTTCTATATGCAGAACTTATAGACATAATTTCTAAGATGCAGAAATGCAGAATTTATAGGCATGAGTTTAAAATGTATAATGCGGAAATTGTAAATAACCTATAGGCAGGTTTTCTACCCTTGGCATGCATTCATCCCCATCCCTTTCCACTAGCCATCCCCAATTGTTATTACAAATTATTACAGACCCAAATGAATCAGAAAGAAAAGTAAAATTACATCAGAAGCTCCAGCTACATCCAAACAGCCTAATTCAGACTTCAAAGTCCAACAATATGAGACAAACCAACTTCCAGGATCAGATTTCCAAAAGCCTTTCTCATATTTGGGATGTGTCAAAGTTCCCAAGAGTTTCAAAGGGGCTCCGGGCAGTGCTTATACCCCAAATACATTGCAGAATTAAGATCATAGTGCAGTGTGGAAATGCCAGCCCTCAGATGTCCAAGTTCAGAGGGAACTCAAGGTCCCAAAGCAAGGCTCATGAGAGAGGGGCAGAACTTAAGGGTCTAAGAATAAGTGTAAGTGCATAGGGGAGAGCCATAGCGGGCTGGTGGTCATGCCCAGCAATTAGGATGCTGGCACACCCTTGACTAACCTATTAGCCAAACTTAAGAGTTAGGATCCATTGTGGATCAGGTTATAGCCTGGACAGCAATTAGGGTACTGCCAGGCCAAGAACCTTAACTCAAACACATAGAAGGGAGTAGGGGTAGGGATTCATAATAGAAAAGGCAAGGAAGGAGCATAATTAGCACAAATCACTGAACATAAGCAGTAAAGTAAACAAGGATGCTGAAACTGTGAAGTAAACACATAGGGGTGAGGCAGAAAATTAAATAAAAAACATACCAGTTTCAAAGGAAAACAAGTAAGAAAACAGTAGTCTTTGAAAAGCCAAGTTGCAAGCACAGCAGTTCCAAAAGGTGTCAAGCAATGCAGAGTATTGAATTCAAATTAGTAAGGTAAATGTGTGATTTGAAAGTAAGAAGTTCGAGGTATTGAACTTGAAGTATAGATGCGAAGTATTTGATTGGGAGTGTAGATGTAAAGTTAGGTCTTGTTAAAGTGCAGAGGTGCACCCCCTTTTATAGTGCAAAGAGAACCAGTAAGAAAGGTAAAGAAATCATTAGAATCAGTCTCCCTTTGGTTAAGGGATTTTGATTCCAACGGGTAGAAATTAGTTAAGGAAAGATATTTTTACTAAAACCTTTCAAAGTAGCACAAAAGGGGTAAATGCATAGAAGTTATTTAAGGAAACAGTCAATGGTACATGGTTTGTGCCAAATATGGCAAGGGAATCAATTAAACAACCAAGAAACTAAAAATTGCAAGCTCAATTGAATGAACCAAGTCAAGAAAGGTAAAGGAGGTTCAATCGAAGAAAAATCAGTGGCAAATCATTAGCCTTATTAAAGGGATTTCAAAACCAATCACTTAGTTGATAAAAGAAACCTTTTGAAAGAGAAATTTCTCATATATATAAGCAAACAGATCAAACGAAAAGAGTCGTTAGGTTATTTAGAAAAAGAGTTTAACACTGAAGGTCTCAGAGTCACAAGCAAAGAGATTCAAGCTTAATTACAGACTCACAGTGAGTCTGAAAGCCTAGGGTCCCAAAGCGGAACTCTAGTACCACTTGTCAAAGAAACCCTAAAACCTAGGGTTTCGAATAGAATCAGAGGTGAGAAAACAATTTCTTTGAAAGAGGCTTAGAAATCTCTTTCAAAGACTTATGAGAGACAAACATACACAAACAAGCTTAGAAGAAAGAGATGATGCGAGTTTTTAAACAACAGTAGGGAAAAGTATACAAACAAAACTCGGTAAAGCGACCAAAATCCAGGATTCAAACATAAACACATATAGCAAAGAGTGAGGAAAACAACACAAATTAACATGCGAGCATAAGGATAACAGCAGAAAAAATAGAAGAGTCTTGCATAATAATAAAAGGGAAGAAACAAGAGAGCAAACTCGTGCATAATAAGAAGAAAACATACGAGCATAAACACACATAAAGAAAGAACAGGAAAGATCAGAAAATTATTTGAAGAAACCCTTTTCAGAAACCCTAAAATTGAGATTGAACGATTTTAAAGAGGAAATTTGGGAAAGAAAAAAAAACTTTGAAACGTCAAATAACGCTCAGGCATGTCACAGATCTAAAAGAAATAACCAAGTACAAAACCTCAGACGGCTTAGAGTTGCAGAGAAAACCATAGAATGAGAAAGGTCTTGAGGAAAGTCGAATCCTGAGTCGAAAGGACTCATATTGCTTGAACACGCCGGAATAATGGCCGGAAAGGCCATAGATCAATAGATCTGAGAAAGATCTAAAGAGAGCCATTGAGGTTGGGCCCCCAAACTTCGAGTAGCTTAAGTTTAACGGTGAGAGAGAGTGAACACAGGCCACCCATGGCTTGGAATGCCATGGATTCCGGTGGAAACATGGTATAAACAGGTGGGAGATGATTAGGGTTTCGGAGTGGGCTAGAGAGAGTTTGAGAGATGAAGAGTTCAAAGGCGGCGTATCTGATAGAATGGATTAGGGTTAGGTGGGTTAGGGAATTAAAAAGGAAAGAAAGAATATCGGCCGTTGATCAAAATGATCAACGGCCTGGATTTAAAGGGAAGCCGGGTGGGTTTAAAATCGGGTCAGGGGTCGGGTTAAAATGGAATTGGGTTATTTTGATTTGGGGCGGAATTGGGGGTTAAATTGAGGTTAGAATTGAAAGGAAATGAGGCTATAATTGAAATAGAAACGGGCTAGATGTTAAATAGACCATTTTCCCCTTTTTATTTTTTATAAAATAATAAATAATGATTTTAAAACAAATTAAAAGCACTGAACTAATTAATAATATATAAATATTAATACAAAAACACTAGAAATAATTTTAGAATTGTAAAATGCTATTAATCGTAAAATAGGCTATAATTGCGATTATATGCAATTTAGATTTAAAAATGCCAAATAAATTTGTGAAAATATAAAAATATCACCTTAATCATATTTTGATGTAAATATGATAGTAGAAATAAATTATTCACCAAAATAATAATTTGGAAATAATTATTGGATTTTGTACTGCTAGAAATAGATAATAAATTGATTTTAAAATCTTAAAA
>NW_017696665.1:0-3203 GCF_001879085.1 Nicotiana attenuata
ATATGGCCCTCGGCCTCAATCAGCCCAAAAATAATCATAAGCCCCTCGGGCATCAGTAAAGAAACAATAATGCTCAGCTCAAACAGTAGTTCAAATATCAGTTAAAACTCAAGGTTGAGTAAAAATATAGCTGAGTTCATGAAACAGTGTAATGACAATAGATTGAGTTCAAATAATATTTCAAATAAACAGTGATGATAGCTCATAGGGAGTTCAAACAGTCGGCAATAAGCCCCAAATATGGCAATAAGCCCAAGTCATAGTGAAAAACAACAAGTCATAGCGAAATACGCGGTAAAATCAACAACCGGGACGGACCAAGTCACAATCCCCAACGGTGCTCTACCCCACGCTCTCTATCCGGCGTGCAAGTCACCTCAATATAGCACTATGGGTGCAAATCCGGGGTTTCAAACCCTCAGGATATCATTTACAATCATTACTCACCTCGAACCGGCGAAATCTCTAGCCCGCGACGCCTTTGCCCCTCAAATCGGCCTCCACGCGCGTCGAATCTAACCAAAATCAGAGCGAATACATCACAATATGCCAATGGGACAATACCCAATCGAAAACAGTCGAAAAATAGCAACAATCTCGAAACTAGCAAAACCCGAGCCCCGGACCCACTTCTCGAAAAATTACAAAACTCACATTACCGGATTCCTCGTCTCGCCACGAGTCCATACATACCAAGAACTCCCAAATCCGAGCTCAAATGACCTATCAAATTCCAATTTGAAATATCAAAAACTCAAGCCCTAGCTTTACCCCTTTTGATGAATTTCAACTAATTTCCATGTTAAATCTAACATAATCTCGTGAATTTAGGCCAAGGAACTTACCTCTAATCATTCCTCCTTGAATCCCTCTTCAAAATCGCCTCAAAGCTCTCAAAGCTCGCTCAAAAATGGTGGAAATAACATAACCCCCGCGGAGCAAAAATGAATATAAACTCCTACTGGCCTTCAGGGGTTTCCGCTTCTGCGGTCCCCACGCCCGCTTCCGCGTGACCGCTTCTGCGGTTTTTGTCCGCTTAAGCGGAATTTCATTAAATCACAAGGGTCGCTTCTGCGACAAAATTTCTTGCTTCTGCGAAACTTCACCCCCAGGTCAAACCGCTTCTGCGACCTCATGTCCGCTTCTGCGGACTCGCTTGAGCGAAACGACTTCCGCTTCTGCGGAACTTCTCAATCTCACCCTCTTTCGCACCAGCGAAGCCTTCTCCGCTTCCGCGCAACCACATCTGCGGTTGCCTTTCCGCAGATGCGAAAATACCTGCTGCAGCCAAGAACCTGCAATTTCCAACTTCAATTTCCTTCCGATTGCCACCCGAAATCACCCCGAGGCCCTCGGGACCTCAACCAAAAGCACCAACACATCTTAAAACATTATTCAAACTTGCTCCAATCATCAAAACACATCAAACAACGCTAAAACCATTAGATCACATCAGATTCAAGCCTAAGTTCTTCAGAAACTTCCGAAATGCACTTCCGATCAAAAACCCGACCCAACGACGTCCGAATGACCTGAAAATTTGCACACATATCCAACATCACCTAACGAAGCTACAACAACTCTCGGAATTCCATTCCGACCCTCGGATCAAATTCTCACCCATCAACCGGAATTCGCCAAAATGCTAACTTCGCCAATTCATAATTCTACACCGGACCTCCAAAATCAATTCCGATCACACTCCTAAGTCACGAATCACTTCCCGAAGCTAACCGAATCACCGAAACTCACATCCGAACCTTTTAACTCATAAGTCAACGTCCGGTTGACTTTTTCAACTTAAACCTTCCTTAAAGAGACTAAGTGTCTCATTTCCTACCAAAACCAATCCAAATCAACTCTAACACACCAAACACTGATAATGAAACATGAAGAAGCATAAAATGGGGGAAACAGAGCAGTAACACATGAGACGACGGGTCGGGTCGTCACATCCTCCCCAACTTAAACAAACGCTCGTCCTCGAGCGTACCCAGAGTTGTACTAGAAGCCAACCAATAGCTGAATGACCTTACCAAGCATATACCTGGGGTGATCCCACGTTACCCTATCTCACATAGGTCCAATAATACAACATAGCTGAAATTTCACAGTCAATCTAGACCATAAACCGTAGAACCACATTGCACTTTCCGAAATCATACACAAGATCAGAACCTCACATCTATACCCAGAATAAACCCGAACCAGCTGTAATAACCCGTACCTGCAACCTCAGGTGAAATCATATAATATACCACACAATCCAAACACTCGAAACGATAGCCTCTATTCACAGCAGTTGTCCACAACAACCAAATACCGCTAGAAAATCCCTTATTAGCTAAAGTCTTATTCCAACACTTTCATATACTTCCAATGATAAATAAAACACGCGATAGACCGTAACCATTTCTCAGATCAACCATTCATGAAGCCACTTCCCATTTGACTAATACCACGACAGATTTCCGGGCCAAACCTCGATATTATCCTTCTAACAAGCTGAAATCAAATCTGCTCGCATTCATTAATGACTCCAACGATCACCTCGAATCCAACACACCACTCTGGTGATACGACACCTCAACACAGGCCTAAGCCACAACTTGCATAATACGCGCACCAATAAGAAACGATCTGAACATACTCAAATCATGACAAATGACTCAAACGAAAGAGTTGTACCTCAAGCTCACCAGTCCATCACAACACAAGGCTGAGACCCCGTCTCACATCATAGAAATAGAACACCTGAATCTACCTCGAAAGGTCATAACTCAACGCAGCCTCGCTACAATGCGCGATCCTATCCAAACACTGTTACACATGGAGCACCTCAAGACACTGTGATCAAAATTCGACAGCCACACACAATTTGATGTCTGAAACCAAGGCAATTCATTGCACCCACGGTGAAATAAACAACATACGACACGCCACCTGATAGGTCATAACCCACACTCCATTTACTGAGCAACATCTGATTACTCTTCCCGCTCGACTTCCACTATGAATCCCCAATAGATCTGCACACGTGTGCCCATAACCAACAAATCATAACGCCTCACAGCACAGAAAAAGCAACTCATAGATCTCCCAGATCACTAACAAGTTCAATAACGATCGAATCCACCTGTCCCTCAACAATACAACTCAAGACTAACCAAGCTAACTCAAGCTAAATACGTAGCCACATTGGC
>NW_017696666.1:0-3203 GCF_001879085.1 Nicotiana attenuata
ATGAAACATACACAAGCCATTTGACAGAGTAGGCCTTAGGTTAAATGGAACACTAGAAATTTAAAAAAAAAAAACATTTATGTGCCGAGTGATATATATGCCACTGTTAAGTTTTGTCCATTTTTCAATATTACCATTTGTATTTACACCACTTTGTTAGTTGGATAAACATTATGGAAAAAATATGTTCTTTAAAATTCTTTAACATTTTTCATGTCTTTGTGTTAATCATGCCTTTTGTGGCCATTGTGACCAATTTATCTATTTTTATGAAGTTTTCTGTTACATGTAATTTAGATTGTGACATTTGCTCAAAATAAATTGAAATTATTTAATTTAATGTATTTGGATTTAGTATTGCTCTATAGCTTATTTAGTAATTGGAATAGAAGAAAATAATTTTAGGTGAGATAATAAACATCAGTTTGGTTACATAGGATGTCATTAGACGCATGAACTCTTTCACATTAATGTTACAGTGGTTCGGGTCAAGACTCGAATTTACTAAATAAATTGGTTTCTGTGTGGATCTTTGGATATAGTCAAGAATAGCAATTGAATAATTAAATTGTTATGACAGTAATTGAAACCAAAAGAGTTTAGGCCTTTTAATATTAAAATTGGAGGATTATTGTGCATTATCGCATCTTGATTCCTTCAAAATTTAATATAATTCTGTTTTGATTATGTGTACATTCCGTACCTGTGTTTAACATTTAATTTCAAAGAAGTACCTCGTGTGCGTACCGCATCTAGGTCAAAATAATTAATAAAAATATAATAAATTAAGTGAAGTAGTAATAGACAAGCCATAAGCAATAAAGTACAAGAATAGTCAAGATTGATTTAAGCCGAACATTAGTCAATAAAAGCGACCGTGATAGAACCACGGGACTCATGGGATGCGTTCGCGCAACTTCAACCAAACTTTCTTAATAAATCAACAAAAGCGTTATTAATCGTGGACACGTTCGCGTGACATGATTTTGACGCGCCAAAAGAAAAGAGTATACGTACGTGTAACTCAATTCTTTAATTATGACTAATTTAAGCAATTAAAAGCGGTAAAAAGGGTAAATGCACATAGGTTTAAAAATACGTAATTAAATAATTTAAGCCAAGTATAAATTTTAAAGCGACCGTGCTAAAACCATGGAACTCGGGAGTGCCTAACACCTTCTCCTGGGTTAACAGAGTTCCTTACTCGGTCTTCTATGTTTCGCAGATTTAATCAGAGTCAATTTCCTTGAATTGGGATTTTAAAATAAATGGTGACTTGGGACACCAAAACTCAATTCCAAGTGGCGACTCTTTGAATTAAAATAAATTAATCCCTTTTTAAATAATGTCACTTAAATTGGAAAAACTCCTTTTCTTTCCTATCATCCCTCGGGAAAAAAGGAGGTGTGACAGCTATGGCGACTCTGCTGGGGAAAAGAACCCAGAACTTCTGGTTCAGGGTTCAGAATTCGAGCTTGTAATATGATTTATACTTGGCTTTATTAATTTGATGTTATTACTTTATTTTTTGGCCTAATGTGCTAATTGCCGCTTATTTACCGCTTTGATATTATTTGAATTGTATTAAACTGTCTTCTTACGCCTCCCTTCTGAGTCTTCTGAATTTATGGTGCACACGTGCGCGTGCCCCACTTTTCTGTTAGAATTCATACCAATTAGAACGAGGTTGGGTCAAGTAACTAGGCCGGGTAGACTTTCGTGCTCCCGGTACGTTGCCCCCACCTCGGCTCGAGCTGTCCGCTTGGGTAAGCCAGGTCTAAAACACCCCCCCCCCCCCATGATTTAAACCTAGAATAACATAGCCTCATGCCAGATCCCTAGTAAGAACGTTTGTTTGCATAATGTGCATTGACTTTAGGGACTCAACACAGGGGTTGGGTCCGTCTAGGACAGGTGTACCCGAGAATTGCAAGACCATCCTGTTGCATCTTATGTGCTACTTGTGCATTATGTTTGATTCGGCGTGTGCATGTTGACCGGTTTCTAAAAAATATATATATAAAAATTGAGGGAAAAGAAGAAGGGAGAAAATAGGAGAGAAAATTTACCCAGTTAAAATAAAAGAAAATCTCGGTATTCACCCCAAAATAAAAAATTATCAAAATAAGCTTGAATTTTTTTTTTTTTAAAAAAAAATCATCCTATTCCTGAAACATATACGAACTACGCGGGTCTGATTCTCACTGATGTGAAATACGTAGGCAAACCCCATCGGTTCCGGCCCCCAATTTTCAAAAATCCAAAAAAATATTCTTCTTTAATTCCTTCTTTAGAAGTCTTTCTTTAAGACGTCAAATTCAAAAATTCAAAAATATTTCCACCTTCTTTAGAAGTCTTTCTCCAAAAAATTCAAAAAAAAAAAATTTGAAATCCAAAAAAAAAATTACTTTCTTTCAAAAGTTACCAAAAAAGGAAATCCAAAAATATTTTTCTTTCTTTTTAAGAGTCTTTCTTTCGAAAATTTTTAATAAAAAAAAGAGATAGAGATTTCAAAGGTCAAAAATATTTTTCTTATTAGGAGCTTTTATGATTAGATTTTTTTTTTATATTTAAAAAGTAAAAAAAAGTTAGTTTATTTATTTTATTCTTGATCTTCCCGAACTACGCAAGATCTGATTCATGTCTCCACATGATACGTAGGCAACCCACATCAGGTTCGATCAAATCATTTTGAAAAAAAAATATAAAAAAAATGTGGTAAAAAAGAGAAAGAGTGTTTATTCTAACATGCTTGTTATTTTGAAATAAAAGCTAATTAAAGGTGGTCGGTTTGTTGGTTTGCAATGGCGAGTCACGCAAACAATCCAAGATCCCTCGGAAGTAAAAATATCTTCTCAACAAATGGAACAAGCACCACTGTTGTTGATCCAAGGTCACGAAAAGGCAAGTAGGCAAGTTGACGGTGAAAAACAAAAAAATTGAAGGCAAATGTGGGGTTTACCTTACTAGATTTGAGCAATAGGACATGGCCTGCTAATGATGATTTGCTTATGGGGAATTTGATCCAGCATTGAAAGCCATAGTAGCCATTGTCGCGGCAGAAGAGAAACAAAAAAAAAAACGGGCGCTAACCCAGAAACTTTCCCTATCAGACGGGAGTCTCTGTAACCGGTCTTGCTATCTTTTCTGCCTTTCGAGTTATTTCAGTGTGTCATCCGAATATTTTTACTTTACTGTCTTAT
>NW_017696667.1:0-3203 GCF_001879085.1 Nicotiana attenuata
TTGCTTGGAGGTTCCTTTCCATTGTTCCAAGCATCCCACATTTCCATCAGTCGCAGGCGCAGGATCCGATTTTCTTCAGCTGTAAAAGATTCAGAGGCCGGGACCCCTGAGATGGGGCTATCTTCAGAAGATGGGGACTGCGGGCAAAGTCATTTCTGTAGACATTTCCACACTTCCTTTTGATCTGGTAAAGTATTGATGCGATGCCAGCTTACCACAACCAACCACCGTTTCTAAAAGCTAGGCTGGAGAACAGCAACACACGGTTAGTTTGAGACAAGTAACAGATAGGTAATCGCACATTGGGGTGTGATGCACCTATACAGTTAAACGGTTGTCTACATGTTTGCACTGGTTGCATGCGTCATCCCGGCTTTTCTTTTCCTTCTTGTGATTTCCACTCTTTGTTTTTCTTGCTTTTCTTTCTCTTTCTATTTTCTTTTGCCCCCTCTTTTTTTTCCTTGTTCTTCTGCCATGGTTTTTCTCTTGATTCCTAGTTTTTTTTTGCGTTTCTTTTCCTCTCTTGTTTTCTTTTATTTCCTTCCCTCGTGTTTTATTTTTAGGAGATACGGTCGAATCCTATGGAGATTGCCTACGTATCATGACCCCGCATGAATCAGACCAAGCGTAGTTCTTGCAAATAAATGCAAACCTAGATGCAAGAAATAAAGAAACAATTTGTTTTGGGAATTTTCAAATTTTCATTAATAAAAAATGCAATTACAAAGCTACCAGACTATTTGTTTTTCTTTTCTTGGAAATAGAAAGTACAAAACCAGACACGAAAACTACAGACTCAAGAGTACATCAAGGCTTCAAATCCTGGGGCCCGCGGGGCATCACTCGGCATCGCCGCGGGCCTGCGTGCAAGACCCTTTTGCAACTGATCTAGATCGTTCATAACCTGGCGAACAAATATCATCACGGAGGCAAAGAATGTGGTATGACCCATCCGTTCACCGGCTTGGCACTTCATGACAATGTAGTTGGCAATGTTTCTGATTCTTTCCCTGATTTGACCTTTCTCTTGGAGTAGCCGGCTTATCTGTTGAGTGCGAGCCTCTAGTACCTGAGAATCCTGGAAGTGAAGGTCTTGTAACAATTTTACTTCCTTCTCCATATCGGCGATTAATTCAAAACATTTTTCCCTCTCAGCCTGTAACTCTTTCTCCCGACGGGCTGCCTTTTCTTCAAGAGTGTTCATTTTTCTTTTCATGTTAGCGATGGTTCCCTCATAGTTTTTCTTCATTTGCTGTACAAACTGGGCCCTTTCCTCGGTCTTCTTGGCCCATTGAGCCCGAAGTTTTGCCATGCTTCCCTCGGATTTTTCCAATTCTTCCTGACAGTCCAGGACTTGTTTCTTCAACCCTCTTATCAATCTTTCGTCGGATAGACTTCTTTCTCGATTCCTTGCATCTAATTTCAGTTGTTGAATTTGGGCCTTGAGAGCTTCATTCTCCTGGGCCAATTGCTTTTTATCACCTTCGTCGGCTGCGGCTTGCAAACTGTTTTCGAACCGAAGCTCCTGAACCTGTTTTTCCAATGCTCCAATTCGAGCTCTGTACTCCTTTTCTTTAGCCAACCAATCCCACTGTACCTGAGCCTCGCTTGTTAATTGTTGCACATCTGGCCTTTTGGCGGGTCTCTCGGGGATTTGAAACCTTTTACCGAACCAAACCAAGTATTTGGGATCTACCTCACCTTTGGCCTGATCCTGTATTATAGTTTTAGGCTCAAGGTACCTGCACTCATTCCATATCTTTCGGATGCGGCCTTCAGGGAATACAGCCTTTGGACCCAACTCGATGACTTGCCCACTCAGGTCTTCATCGTTGTGCACCGTCTGGAATCTTCCAAATTGTCGCAAAACACGGTAAGGAGCATAAGGCTGAATGCTTCGAATACCCATCAAAAGAATATAGGGGACCTCTGCTGATGTATATACAGCTTCAGTAGGAGGAAGCCATCCATAAGCCCATTCCACTTTGTCTGCAGTGAGGGATCTTAAACATGACGACCAGGCCTCAGTACCCTCCGGGAACTCAATACCTGTAACTCGGGTCTCGAACTCTGCAATACAACTCAACCCGGTTAAGCCGTAGTTCATATATCCTGTGCGGTGACAAAGATGCTCCTGTATCCACAACTGTAAAAGCAAATTGCAACCTTGAAAGAATTTCTCCCCCTCTCGACATTTGGTCAGAGCTCGGTATATTTCTGCTGCAATCAGGGGAACCACTGTGCTAGTAGGTTTCTTTATGGCAACATCTAGCATGCCTACTAGACCAAGGTCTATGTGACCGTCTTTCCTGGGACAAACTAACACTCCCAAAAAGGCCACCATGAAGGCTAATCCGCGTCGGGCCTCCCATTTGTCTTTGTTTCCGGCATGTGTCAATCCTGTATTGGGTTCCTCAAAGCCTTTGGGGTTACCATACCGGTGATACAGGAAATGTAGTGTACAGCACCCTTCTACCAAATGTGGGTCTTGAATATCCCGGCTGATGTTCAACAAATCTAAGAACCTGTGAAGAGTCACCGGCCGTGGAGCCAAAGGGTATCTACCACGGAGGTTCCCATTTAGACCTGCGTATCCGGCAATCTCTTCTAATGTAGGTGTGAGCTCGAAATCTGAAAACCGAAACACATTACGGGTCGGGTCCCAAAATGGTATTAGTGCCTCGATGACATCTGTTCTTGGCTTGATTTTTAACAAATCTACGAGACCGCCCAGGCTTTTGATCACAGTATCTCTGCTTCCTTTTCCCAAGTCATGCCACCACATATGGAGTTTCAAAGGGATCTCGCTCAGGACTGAGAAGGTTTCGATGTCACTTGAATTCATCCTGCACATTATTTAGGGGAACTTAATGATTTATTTTGAAAAATGGCTATTTGTGCAAAAATTCTTTATTCAGAAAATAAGGACTTAGATTTGCAAATACGGCCTTTCAGCACTTCTGGGAGGAAGATTTTAAGGCTGTGCCCGCAAACCATTTAAAAATGACTCAAGGTGGCTATTCTTGCAAAACGGCCTTCCGGCGTCCTTTTGGGGACATTCGGCTTATTTAAACAGGAATGGCATCACCCGACTTATTTATGACACAAAATTGGCATTTTTTGGTTATTTTTGAAAAAGGAAGGGTTGGACCCGATGAGGGTTGCCTACGTATCTCACATCCGGTGAGAATCAAACCGGCGTA
>NW_017696668.1:0-3203 GCF_001879085.1 Nicotiana attenuata
TTTTAACTGTTTAATCATGGCGGCCCGTTCTTCTGCTATTTTTAGCCTATTGAGGAACGTTTATCAAGCCTGGACCAAACACGAATAAGAGCCTATATGCTGATGTTTACAACCAGTTTTCAGTTTTAGTAAACAAGTATCATAGGAAACCAAACTACACTACACTGAGGGTACTACTCCAGAATGAATAAATTCAAATTCAAAGTTAACAGTCCAATATCGTCCAAAGTCCAGGTTATTACAAATCAAACATGTGTCACATCAGACAACATACATACTAACTAGCATATATCTAACTATCAATATACAACAGATATCGTGAAGCAGAGAATATGAACATGCTGGTCTCGTTTCTGTTTCAACAGCTACATCAAGGTAGTTTTGAGATGTGTACCTGAAGTATGAAATAACAAGAGAGAAGAGAGAGAGGTCAGCAACAGTAGACGTAACAGCAGCAGCAAATTAGACTCAAATCAGCAGGGATCAACTTGTAGGCAACAGGAGGATTTAATATGGAACAAAGGCAATTTCAGACCCAAAATGACACCACAAGCCCAAAAATTAACCCAGCGATTAACACTTCCAGCAAGTAACCAATCAACCAACTCGAATCGAACCAAATTCAACTCGAAGGAGCTAAAGAGCTTCTTAACTTTAATCACTGAACAAATAAGAACAAATCTGCTGTTTTGGATTCAAACAAGCTAGAACAAAGAGATTTTAATGGAATAGTTTTTTTTTTGAGTTTTCTACTGCTTTTTTTTTTTGGATTTTTTTTTTGAATTCTAAATTTCAAACTTCAGATCTATCAGTCTTGGAGAACATTTTTTGGGGGAATTTCTGGAGCTCCAATCTTGGAGAATTTTTCAGATCTATCCAAACTTCTAGAAATTTTGGGGATTTTTTAGGTTTCCAAACTTGTGATTCAAGGCAAGGGCGTTGCCCTTTTATAGGCACATATGAGGTGCAACTTCAGATTTTAGTTTTTTTTATATTAGTCCCTCACTTATTTTCAGTTTAATCCTCCATTTATTGACTTGTTTCTCAAGTTAGTGCACCTATTTTCTGAATTTAGAACTAAAGTCCTATTCTAGAAGGTTCTAGGTAATTCTAGTATAACCTACAGCATTTCTGCCCAGCCCTAAGTACCCAAACCGCCCCTGAACTTATTTTGAAATTACTATCTTCAATTAACTGACCCAACCCCCTTAACCATGGTTAGCAACCATGATTAATCAGCCAAATCCAACTAGTATACTAACAATCAGATTACTTGATTAAGCTAAACTTCAGTTATTCCAAACATTGATCAAATTGACAATCCTAACGACTCTATTATTCAAAATATTGATTAAACAAGGCTACCTAAAAACAGAATTAAATCTATACTAGCAAGAACAAAGCTGAATTGAACAAAACACATATCACAACCAGACGAGTACACTATTACTATCAGAAGAAAACAAACACCGAAAATCCAATTATTAACAATTAATCACTTGAGCTAATTTACTGTCATTTAAAGGTTCAAAAGTAAAGCAAAATCATATTAGGATTAAAACAGGAATTAATGCGAGACTAATTGTCACCAAGAACACAGTCGAATCAAACACTCACGAGACGAAGAAATAACAAAATTACAAATAAAATTTACTGATTAGAACAGCCTGAACGCCTACTCGAATTAGGGTTCATCGAACCCTAAATTTAGGGCTCGTGGGATTCTGCCGGCTTATTACCTCAAAAACTTAACCAACTTCGGTGAGATTTTAGCACCATCGACACTAGATTCACCATAAGAGGAAGGAGGAGACCATGTGGTATGAATTTGAGGCCGATTGGGTGAACTAGGGTTTTGAGGGGAATCTTTGATTTGAAATTCGAAGACTCTGACGAGGATTTGGAAAGAAAGGTTTAAGGATTTAAATAGAGGAGGGGGAGGAGGCTCTGTGGTGTAATTTTGGTGGTGAACGGAGCCGGCGCCGCCGTGTGCGGCGGAGATGGAGTTTAGGGTTTTGTATATTTGGGGCATTTGGTTGGGATTTGAGAAGAGTTGGTCATGGATTCGTGTTGAGGGGGTCAGGACGGTGTAGAGGTGTGATTTTGGGCGCTTTGAAGCATCGCCGCCGGCGGAGACGATTTCCGGCCGGCGGCTTAAGGCGGAGGGCGGCGGAATTAGGGATAGTCTTAGGGGGGTTTGAGAGACGGTGAGAAGGGGGGGTAGGGGTGCGTTTGGACATTATTATATGAAGGTATCCAGGCTTCCCAGCCGTTCGATCATCAAACCTCGACGGCTGGGATTAAAACGAGCCATACGACGTCGTTTTGTTACAATAGGGCTGGACCAGGTAATTTGGGTTGGGTTTGGACCAATTTAGCCGGGTTTTGGGATTTGGGCTCGAGTCTATGGCCCAAAAATGTGACAGTCCAGCTTTCTTTTTCATTTCAATTGTTTGTTTTCAACACTTTTATTTAATTACAATTCATTTTCATTTCATTTCCCTTTTTTCCCCTTTTTTATTTTTATTTTTGTTTAATACAAAATTAAAATTAATAGACATGATTTAATTCCAAAATTAATTTTCTAAAACTAACTAGATCCTAATTCAAAAGAAAGCCAAACCAAAAAAATGTAAAAAAAAACGACTATTTTGTTATTTCTTCTCTAATTTTGGTAATATTATTTAATTAGTAGAACTAAAAATATAAAAATCAAATTTTAGATGCAAATGTACTATTTATGTATTTTTATGAATTATGCCAACTAAAAATGCACACAAAAATGCAAAAAATCACAAAATCATGCAATTAAATTCTAAAAATCAAATAATAAAAGAAAAATCCTAATTTTATGAATTTTATAGGAGTAATTTAAGCGAGGCAAAAATCACGTGCTCACAGCTGACGGGGCGAATAGCCGCCCTATCCAGGTTCATCTCACGATCCTCCGACAGGTGCCATAAATTTTTCAATGTGCTGAGAAAGGACAATGGGTTACAGTGGAATGAGGAATGCGTCGAAGCCTTGAGAAAATTGAAAGCATACCTATCTTCGCCACCACTGCTGGCCAAAGCAAGTCCAGGCGAGCCCCTGCTGGTATATTTGGCCGTATCCGAGGTCACCGTCAGCGCAGTCTGGTTCGTGAAAAGGAGGTACGCAATCTCCGTATTTACTATATTAGCAAACCCGTTTAGCGGACGCCG
>NW_017696669.1:0-3203 GCF_001879085.1 Nicotiana attenuata
TCCAAAAAATACACGAAGTTAATTCTATTAACAAAATACCCCCGCGACTAACGACAGAACTGATGGAGTGCTTTTTTTTTAACGGATAGATGGACGGAGGGTATTTATAAACCATTTAGCAAACGATAGGGATGGGTCTTACATTTAATGACGTGGCGATTTTTACCCATTTACCTGGTTCGACCCTATTTATTTGACCCGCCTAATTTTTTTTCTTTTTCTTTGCTTATTTTATCCCTCTCTTTTTCCTTATCACCCAGCACACCCACTCTCATCTCACAAAGAATTTTTAGCGTTTCTTTGTTGAAACAAATCTTTCTTTATGTTTGAAAATATGGCTTTGGCTTTCACTTTATCTGCAATTCATGGCTCTTTGTCCCCCTCTTCTTCTTCTTATGAACATCCCCGTTTGTTTCAGATTTTTGGTTTGTTTTGATCCTTGTCTTCTTACTTAACAACCCAAATGTATATGTTGATTTTCATTTAAGAGTTTCAATACTTATCCTTAGTTTGATTGGAGAAATTTCAGAATCTGGTTTGAATTTCGGGTTATTTGATTTTGGGTTTTATCTATTCTTTAATTAATTTGTTATTGTGTGTATGCAGTGTCCTAATTGGAGAAGAAGAAAGGGGGAGATCAGATGAGTGGGAATGGGTGTGATAGATACTACCCATTTTTGTAAATGGGTCGGATAAGGTAAATGGGTTGAATAATATCTATTTTTTGTTCCAGTCATTGATTGCCACGTGGCCCAATTAAAAATTGCCACGTCATTAAATGAAAGATCCATCCCTATCGTTTGCTAAATGGTTTGTAAATACCCTCCGTCCATCTATCCGTTAAAAAAAAAGCACTCCATCAGTTCTGTCGTTAGTCGCGGGGGTATTTTTGTTAATAGAATTAACTTCGTGTATTTTTTTGGACGGATAGATGGACGTAGTGTATTTTTTTGAACGGATAGATGGACGGAGGGTATTTATAAACCATTTAACAAACGATAGGGATAGTTTTGGCCCTTTTCCGGAATCAAAATGGTAGGGCACACCCCCACGAATAAAAGCTGGCATTGTCCCCAATGCCAACTACCAAGATAGCTCAAAAACATAGTAAAAGGATATAGAGAGGCCCCTCAAGCCTAGTCCACATGCGTGGGGTCTCCTGTCGTCCCTGGATCCTCTGTAGTAGCCGGGACCTCAGACTGGTCACCGACCTGCTGCTGCTGGGCTGCTGGGACATGAGCTGGATCAAGAACAGGCTGAACCACCGGTGGGACACTGGATGTACCCTCATGAACCTGGGCCACCTCTATCACAACTCCCTCAGTGCTAGGGAGTCTCCTCTTCTTCCTTGGCCTGGGGTCTCCTCCTACTGTGGCTGAACTGCTGCTGGATCAACAGTTGGCTCCCCGAAAAGCAAGTCAAGTGGCATCTGATCCGCCAAAAGCTTATCCACATCCTCCCTCAACTTCATCACTGACTCCTTGGAGGCCTTTAGCTTCCTCAATTTCCTGTGTTCCCTAGCAAGTTTACCCAGTGCTGTGATGTGTGCTCCAACTGCCTTAGCCAAGGCATTCTGTGTCTCCATCATCTTTTCCTGATTGGCCAGGATCTTCTTCAGTGTCTCCTCAACAGAAGGAGGGATCTCAACTGTGGAAGGGGTTGACTGTGCCTGAACTACAGTGGCCAAGTTTGACAACTTGGATATCGCAGCTGACATCCAGTTGTTCAAACTGGCTAGAGACTGAGCAAGCTGGTGGGCAGTGGGTCTTCGAGGAAGGGACATCCTGGTCTGCTGCAGTAGATGGACCAGCACTAGAAGAAGGACCCTGAGGCAATGTCTCACTGGTAGCTAGGATAGTGGAAGGCTCAATGGACTGCTGAATAACCGCTGGCTCCTCAGACTGGCCAGGTGCGGTGGAAGTGGATGCCTGAGGCTTTTTGTACCTCTTTGGGTTGTTGGGACCCAACTGACTGTACCATGAGTAGGGGGCCACTGGATCTACCTGAACATCAAATTTCTTCTTCTTTACCTTCAACTCTCTGAAGTACAGGGAAAGAGTGTTTGGGAAGGGGTAGTTTGTGTTTGTCTCCTGCCCTACCGTAGAAATCACTCTTGACATGATGTTGCCCACATTCAGAGGAAAACCAGCAATAATGGAAGCTACTAACACTGCACGAGGAATAGGAACTGTATGATCATGAGTTGAAGGGTCAAGCCTACTGCACACGAAGGTCAACCACCCCTTTGCTTCAAAATTGAACGTGTTTCTCAGAATTTTCTCTCCTGCCTTCAACCAAACTGGGACAGTGCCCGGAGCTGCCAAGTGCTGGGCCAACCATGGGCGAACCTCTTCTTTCATTGCCAGCTTTTCTAAGTATTGGGATTCGTCTTCTTCATTGAAACCCAAAAATTCGTTCAGAGACTTCCCATCAAACATCACTACCTTGTCCCTCACTTTTGTCACCTTTGAATCTCTCACCACATGATAGACATTACAGTAAAACTCTTTCACCATATGTTCATTTGCAACTATGCAACGTTCCTTGAAGAACCCCCAACCCTCTCTAGTTCGGAATTGTGCTTGCACATGTGGGTTTAGAGGAAGAAGATCAGAATCAATAAATTGCCTCTCCAGAATCAACTTTCTTTTGGGCCACCACTCTCAAAATCTGTGGAAGGCTATTTCACTGACAAATCTATCAGCCCATGCTTCCGGTTTTCTTGTTCTCTCAATACCACCATCTTGGGGTTCACCCCCCTCGCCGTATCCTGCACTCTCCCCAGACAATGAAGCTGTGGGGAGGTGGAGTATTGTGCCTCACTTCTATCCTCGGACTCATCAGACGAGTCCAAAACTACATTCACCGGCTTCTTGAGGCTTTTATCAGTTGGTCCCTTGGAGGTAGGTGAAGCTGAGGGAGAGTCATGCAATTGAAGCGAAAGAGACATGTGAGTTGGAGCAGATTCAGAAGTAATACTCCGGGATGGGGTGTACTCACTCCCTGAAGAATGGGAGGCAGCTCTCAGCTTCCCGTATTATCTTGCAGGTCTTTTTGATATTCTCCCGAGTCTGGGGAGTGAGTTTAACAACCCGCTTCCCTTTTCCCCCTCGGGAGGAGCCACCCCTCCCAGGTTGTTGTTCTTTTCCCCCTTGCTGCTTTACCATGATCTGCAAAGGAAAGTCTAACATTGTTAGTTGAGG
>NW_017696670.1:0-3202 GCF_001879085.1 Nicotiana attenuata
AAAGTAGCTGGGGTGTCAGCACGTTAATCACTCAAGCCAAAAGTACACTTGCACCTATGATACTGGCCGACATCTTCCGTGCTCTTACAGCTTGTAAAGCCGGGGAAACCTTCTTCGAGGGGTGCAACTTATTATTACAAATGTGGATGATTGAGCATCTGTATCATCGCCCTCAGTTTTTGAGCTATGGGTCTCCAGAAAACACATGCATAGACGAATTTTACACAAGAACTAAAGGGGTCAAATTGCCAGAAGGGGTCACGGGTTGGACAACATATTTTCGGTCCCTCACTGCTAGCCAAATAGAGTGGACACTGGGATGGTTACCTGTTGATGAAGTCGTATATATGCCGGCAGCCCGACCACATTTTCTCCTGATGGGGCTTAGAAGCATTCAACCTTACGCACCGTATCGATTGTTGAGGCAGCTGGGGAGGTGCCAGATAGTACCTAAGGATGATGATCTTAGTTCGCAAGTGATTGAGATTGGCCCTGATGGCCAGTTTCCTGAGGCAGTGGTCCGCCAAGTTTGGAGCGAATGTCAATATTTGGCGGCAAACACTTGTGTTCGAGATCGAGCCAAAGGAGAAGTGTCACCGGATTACCAGGCTTGGTATAGAAGAGACGTTGCATTCGGAAGACCGGCCAAAAGACCTCACATCCAGGAATTTGTTGAATCATCACAAGAACAGTGGGCTTGGTTAGCTAAAGAAAATGAGTACAGGGCCCGCATAGGAGCATTGGAAAAACAGATCCAAGACCTCCGATTTGAAAATAGCTTGCAAGCCGCTGCTGACGAAGGTGAGAGAAAACGATTGGCCAAAGAGAATGAAGTCTTACGAGCCCAAATCCAAAAGATGAAGCTAGAGGCTGACAACCCCGTCAGAAGTGCCAAAGATACAAAGCGTATAGCAAATCTAAGGCAAAAGGTGAATGATTACAGTTTTGACCTCGATAAAGCAGAAAAGGAATTAGTTGGGGTCCAGAGGCAATTGGCTAAAAGTGCAGAAGAACGGGCTCGCATGGTTAAGCAGTTAAAAGAAGAATATGACAATAAGGTCGCAAGATTAAAGGAAAAGGCCACTGCCGCAGAAAACCGAATGATTAAACAGGAAAAGGACTTCAAAGTCGAGAGAGAACATTGTTACATGGCATTAGCACAGTTAGAAATGGACTTACGGCAACTCCAAAAACAGAGCCAGAAGTTTGAGCAGACTTTGGAGGCTAGGGGCCAGCAGATAGGGAGGTTGCTTCAAGAGAAAGGAAGAATCCGAGAGAGAATCTTAACCGTTGCTCATTCTATTACCCGAAAATGCCAGATGTGCGAGAACATGACCCGTACCACCTTCTTGGCATCAGTGATGACATTTGTGAAGCAGATAATGAACGACCTAGACAGACTTCAAGGGGAACTTGCATATAGGCCCGCGGCAAGACCGAATGATGTCCCGCGGGCACCAGGAGCCTTAATGTATTCGTAATTGTCTTTGAGTCTACACTCTTTCTTCTACTAAGAAAAGTTTGTCTTTCGAGTCTGTATTTTGTTTGAATTAGAATAGGGATGATGGAGTTTGTAGTTCTTAGAGTCTGTTAGTTGTCTTGAGTCTTTGTAATAGACAAGTTTGCTATCAATAAAATTGAAATTGCCAAAAATATCGTGCTCTTATTTTGCATTTATTTTTACGAACTACGCCTGGTCTGATTCACGCAGGGTCGTGATACGTAGGCAATCACCATAGGATTCGACCATTTCTAAATAATAAAAGGGAAAACTAAAAGGATTGATACAAATAGGGGAGAAACCAAAGGAAAGAGAATCCAAAAGAGGGAGAGCCAAACAAAGTGAAAAAGGAAAGATAAGAGTAGGAACTAATTGGCAAGAGAAAGAAATGGAAAGCCGGGATGACGCATGTGATTGAACAGCAACATAATAGCAACGTTTGACTGCTTAGGTGCATCCACCCATCAATGTGCGGTTATCTATTTGTTAATGCCCTAACCGCTAACAAGTCGTTGTTGATGAGTCCAGGCAGGTGTTAAGCTGACTGGCATTCTGGCAACCCACCCTTACAACACCCGCTCCAAGGACAAGTCAAAAATGGCCAACCAAGATCTAGAAGCAAGCATTGTTGACCCATCCGGAGAGGAGGAGGCAATGGACGTGAATACAATGAGGGAGGAGATGTATAAATTAAAGCAGCAGATGGCCGAAATGTACCAGGCCTGGTCGAAGGGACATCCACCACCAGCCTATCCTGCCAATCCCAATTACCTCCCACCACCAGCTCAACACCAAGATCCTCCCACAGTGAACTCATATCCTGCTCTCCCTACTCACCAGCAATATTATGGAACCACCTCTCAGACACCACCACCACCACCCCCCAAGCAAATTCCATGTCCCCCACCACCAATTACTCCAGTATTCGTGGCTCCTCCACCCACCGCATTACACAGATCCTCTAGTGAACCTCTGTTCCAAACTCATGAAAACCACAATTACCCACCTGAACCCACCTTCAAACCCCCAGAACCATGCTCTTACGCTCCCCATCTTAATCTCTCAGCTGAAGAAGAGAAACCTCCCAAAAACCCCGAGCAAGAGGAGATGATACGAAAGGTCAAAAGTTTAGAGCAGTCCTTCAGAAATATGCAAGGTCTCGGAGGTCAAGTGAGTGTGGCTTACAAAGACTTGTGCTTGTTTCCTGACGTCCAGTTGCCAGCAGGATTCAAATTGCCCAAGTTCGACCTGTATGATGGCCATGGTGATCCGGTGGCCCACCTGAGAGGTTTTTGCAGCAAGATGAGGGGAGCCGGGGGAAAAGATGAGCTATTAATGGCCTACTTTAGTCAAAGCTTAAGTGGGGCGGCGTTGGAGTGGTACACAAGACAAGATCATGCTCGGTGGTACACCTGGGATGACTTAGCTCAAGCTTTTGCATGTCATTTTCAGTACAATCTTGAAATTGTCCCGGACCGTCTGTCACTGACCAAAATCGAGAAGAAGCCCGGAGAAAGCTTTAGAGAATACGGTTTCCGCTGGAGAGAGCAAGCAGCAAGGGTTGATCCCCCGATGAAAGAGAATGAGATGGTGGATTATTTCCTTCAGGCTTTGGAGCCGACATACTATGGTCATCTGGTGTCGGCTGTGGGGAAAACTTTCAACGAAGTTGTAAAGATGGGAAGCATGGTAGAAGAGGGT
>NW_017696671.1:0-3202 GCF_001879085.1 Nicotiana attenuata
AATCTCCATCCTCCACAACATACCGCATATACCATACCATCCAAGGATAACAGGAAAACTTTTATCTCCCTTCCGAGCCTCAGACATCTACGTACTCAACTAGTCAAGAACTTCCATTGATCCCATCTAGATGAAAAATCATTACACATCCCATGCCTCTCATATTCGTAGAAAATGCACCTCTCCAACCACGGTAGAAATCGACAAGAACTCTCCCAATTCCTTTTGCACAATTTAAACTGCCAGTACTGAATCCTTCTAACTAGACCAAGCTAAGCAAGCCATCAAAACCCATGAGCATTGCTGCAAAATACCTGCAAGAACCCATTACCTCGAACACATACAAAGAATTGATCATATCCTTACCATACCGATTCGGTCTACTATCAAGCTACTCCATCTATCTAAATTTCCTTCTGATTCATTTTCAACTTGATGCTCCCTCTTGCTGTAGTACCACAATTTCTCAACCCAGGTTTACCTCACGAGACCCAAGCATAACTCCACGCTGTCTAAGACCCATAAGCCGCTGAATACTCTCTTAAATATTCCCAAAAACATCACGCTCCCGAATATTTTAGTTTGAAGAACTTCCTGCGAATCCAAATTTCGTTACCTTTACTTTCCTGATACTGATACATAGAACCCCATAATTAACATAGAAATACCACAAATCTGAACCACTTCAATGAAAACAACAGCTTCTAACCACATATGCAACTTTGAAGCACTCAATTGATGTATACAGACTCTTGAACACATTAGAACTATTCTCGCAAGTCATTCACTCTTATGCAAACTGCAACTTACTGGCCTAACGAACAGAACCACCCGTGCCTCATTGGCACTCCGATACCGCAAAATGAAGTCCTCATCCCAATACAACCGAGCAACTTCCTGCTCTATGCGCCGAGCATCCTTTACCAACATCACTGTAGACATTCCGTGATTCTCATACTCTATGAAGCATAATATGACCTTTGTCAAACTTTTCCTTTACTCTAGCCATAGCTAATTCACTCGCATGCCCCAAACTGGAACCAACATAGCACCTAACCGTGCAATCAACTGCTCACAGCAGACTCCCCCACTTGGCTCGAAGCCATAGATCAAGATACGCTCAATAACTCATAACACTTTTACTCTATTGATGCCACCATACCATAGCGAGATTAAACTCAAATCATTTATAAGTTTGTGAAAACACAGATCATCTAGTACTGTAAATCTTCTACAAACCTCGCAATCATAACATACTCATCACGTAGCTATTCAGTCATTAATTCTACCAATAGGTCACTACCGAACGTATAATTTCAAAACACTTGCTCACGCAATCAGTACCTCGGTGCTCAAGCCATAGGCAAAGATCCGGCCTCAAGTCCTCCAGACTGGCCCAACATCAAACTCACAGAGATCACATCTCGCCCCTCGATCAGGGAAATCACAAGCCATCAAGGCACATCAGATACTGAGCGCTCATACGCGCATGCGGACGTGTGGAAGGAATTTGAAGAGTTTCTTTTCAAGCTGAATCAAGGACGCACGATAAGAATTCAAGAATGTGAAGTTTTCCTAAAGGTTCTGCAGCCTCTCGAGGATAAATACAGACGTCTCCGTACTGATCCGCGAGACTCTACTAAACCTGCTCATGACTCGTGAGACCTAGTAACTTAGGCTCTGACACCAACTTGTCACGACCCAAACCCCGCACTGGTCGTGATGGCGCCTCTCGTGAAGACGAGGCCAGCCAACTAACCCAACTCGTCTTTTCAAAAGTAGTTAAACATAATTAAACAACTTAAATATGACTTAATAGTATTAATTAGCGGAAATACAACCCAACACAACCTTAATCGGGGTGTCACAAGTCACGAGCATCTATAAGAATGTAATTACATTTACAAGTCTAGAAATACACTGAACAGGAATAATGAATAACATAGAAAGAAACGGTGCTGCGAACGCTGGCAGACACCTCGCTAGACTACTACAGCTCTGCCTCCAAACAGCCAATACCCGCTACCGGGTGAATAAATACCTGCAATTGCACACGAGGTGCAGGTAGTAAAGTGAGTACTCCAACTCAGTGAGTAATAAAGGTAAATAACAACTGAGCAGTAAGAAATCACGTAAAGCAACCAACATGCTATATAGAAACAGGGTAAAATCCTTTGAGAAAACAGTGAAGCTGTGAAATCTTTAGAAATATATTGGCTCAGTTTAAATCTCTTTTGAAAATGATCTTTTCAACAGTTATGAAACGATTTCAAAACAGTTAGTGCTGATAAGCGCAGAAAAAAATCCGCCCCTCAGGCACAAATACCGCAGTATAACAGGTAAAAAGGAAAGTAATTATGGAAGATGAGCACATAAAAGTTCGCCCCTCGGGCAATATCTCAAAACAGTACCAGCCCCTCGGGCTCACTCTCAGAAACACTCTCAGCCCCTCGGGCTCTCTCTCAGATCACTCTCAGAACAGTATCATATAGTAACCGCTGCGGCGTGCAGCCCGATCCACATCTCGCTGCGGCGTGCAGCCCGATCCATATATCATCGACGGCGCTCACTGGGGGTGTGTAGACTCCGGGAGGGGCCCCTTACGGCCCAAGCGCAATATCAAGCCACCTCGTGGCATATAACATAAGGCCTGAAAGCCTTCTCACATCACTCACAAGGACTGAAAGCCTCCTCACATCACTCACAAGGCCTGGAAGCCTCCTCACATCACTAAACATATCCTCACATATGGCCCTCGGCCTCACTCAGTCCAGAAAACATCATAAGCCCCTCGGGCATCAATAAAATAGTAGTGCTCAGCCCAAACAATAGTGGAAATATCATTTAAGTCTCAAAGTTCAATTTAAGCGGCTGAGTTTGTAAAACAGTATAATCAACAGGACTGAGTTCAAGTAGTATATCAAAATAGTAAGGAAACAGTGATAAAAATCCCCGAAGGGTTCAGATAATTGGCACGAAGCCCAAATATGGCAATCAGCCCGAATCATTATAACAACAAATAAGTTTCAGTCAAATATGCGGTAAAATCATCAATCGGGACGGACTAAGTCACAATCCCCCAACGGTGCTCTACCCCACGCTCGATATCCGGCATGCAAGTCACCTCAATATAGCACTACGGTGTGCAATCCGGGGTTTCAAACCCTCAAGATATCATTTACAATCATTACTCACCTCGAAC
>NW_017696672.1:0-3202 GCF_001879085.1 Nicotiana attenuata
AACAAAAACAAAGGCAAAATGGGAGATACAAGCGCCAGAAAGGAGATTGAGATTCCTCAAGGTACCCCGGTTGCTAAGGAAACTACTGCACAACTAGAACAAAAGCTGTTGAAATTTCGAGAAGAACTGGATCAGGTTCGGAATTTGGCAAACCTGTCATTTTCCCTCACCGCTCCTGATGTCAACACCCAAAATCCCGCACCTCCACAAAACACCCCACAACCACAGACACAACCCACTCATACTCAACATTGCAACACATGCCACACTCCCAACAACACTCCACTACTCATTCCCGAGCCACTGAACACCACAAATGACCATCTCCACAACACTCCTATTTACGTGGATACTGTACCCCACTACACCAAACCCATCTCAAATGCACCTGAATCTGATGACAAGGACTCCCTCATCAGGAACTTAGCGGCAGAGCTCAAGAAATTAACAAATCGAGTTCAGGGCGTAGAAGGTAACAAAGACATTGAAGGATTGAATTACGAGGACTTGTGCATTCAACCAGATGTTGAACTCCCGGAGGGGTACAAACCTCCCAAGTTCGAAATGTTTGATGGAACAGGAGATCCCAGAGTCCACCTGAGGACCTATTGCGATAAGCTAGTAGGGGTCGGAAGAGATGAGAAGATCCGTATGAAGCTCTTCATGAGGAGCTTAAAGGGAGATGCACTATCCTGGTACATCAGTCAAGACCCCAAGAAATGGACGAGTTGGGTAGGTATGGCATCGGACTTCATGGATAGATTCCGGTTTAATACAGAGAACGCACCAGATGTATTCTACATACAGAATTTGAAGAAGAAACCCACCGAAACATTCTGCGAGTATGCTACTCGTTGGAGGTCAGAAGTTGCAAAGGTCAGGCCGGCCCTAGAAGAAGAGCAAATTAATAAATTCTTCGTCCGAGCTCAGGATACCCAATATTACGAAAGGTTGATGTTGATCGAGGGTCAAAAGTTCTCTGATATCATCAAACTCGGAGAAAGAATCGAAGAGGGCATCAAGAATGGAATGGTTACAAATCATAAAGCATTGCAAGCCACCAATAAGGCTTTACAAACTGGTGGCGCGTCCAAGAAGAAAGATGTAAGTGCCGTGATGGTCGCACAGGGAGCCAAATCACCACCAAAATACAACACTTACCCATCACCTCCACTTACATATCAGCCCATCCCGAATTACCAAGCACCCGCACCCTCCTATCCACCTCCCGTTTACCAATCCTCTCCACCTCTCACATATCAACCCACCTCACCCAGATACTCTCAACCAGCACCTGTTTACCAAGCTTATAACGCTCAACCCTCTCACTACCAATCACCACCCACCCGTCAAAATTTTCCAAGACCCAGACCAAATTTTGACCGCAAACCTTCCAGACAATACACAGCCATCGACCAGCTATATAAAAGTCATAAAGATGCTGGTTACGTCACTCCTATCCCAGCCAAAGCTCCAGAAAACCCCTCCCAGTGGGTCAACCCCAACAAGACCTGTGTGTATCACTCCGGCATGAAGAGACACACCCTTGACGAGTGTCGTTCATTGAAAGATAAGATTCAGACCCTGATCGACAATAAGGTCATTGTAGCAAAGGAGCCTGCTCCTAATGTTCGTAATAACCCCCTGCCTGACCACAAAGGTGGAGACATTCATATGATCGAGATCGAGGATGATTGGGACCCCAAAGGGTCAATAGGTTTGATTGCTGAAGGGGATGAACCAAAGAAGCCAGCGGTTACCCTTAACCCAATTGTTGTGCAGAATCAGCCCTCCATGGACGGCGAAGTAAATATGTCTATACCTCTTAAATTTGAAGTGCCTCCCTCTGCAAAGGCGCCCGGACCAATCGAGGTTGAATTTGGAGTTCCAAAGGCACCTACACCCTTTGAGTTGTTGTGTTACCACCAAGGGTGCCTACTCCGGTGGCAATGACTAACATAACACCATTCCACTCAACTGCCATACCATGGGATTACACTGTCGAAGCTAGGAGGAAAGGAAAAACAAAGACAGGAGAAATGATTGCCGCACAAGGAATGACTAGAACAGGGAGGGTCTACACCCCAGAGCACCTAGCCGAATCCGGTAAACAAGCCACGGGACGTCCCATTGAGACAGGACCCGATGATCTTTAGAGGAAAATGCAGGCTAAGGAGTACTCAGTCGCTGAACAGCTGAACAAAACACCAGCACAGATATCTATCCTAGCTCTTCTGCAGAGTTCAGACGCTTACAAGAATGCCTTAATGAAGACACTAAGCGAAGCCTATGTGCCCAGCAATATAACCGGGGGTGAAATGGCGAATATGGTGGGGCAAGTGTTGGAGAGCCATAAAATAACCTTCCACGAAGACGAGTTGCCGCCAGAGGGTTTGAGCCACAACAAAGCACTGCACATCACCGTGCAATGTAAAGATTATTTCATCACTAGAGTCCTGATTGATGGAGGATCAAGCCAAAACATCTGTCCGCTGATAACTCTCAAAACCTTGGGAAAAGCCTGCATGAGATCAAAGATGGGGCTATCAATGTCAAAACCTTCGATGGATCCCAAAGATCTACTATTGGAGAAATCAGCCTGTGCTTGCAAATGGGGCCAACATGGTTCGACGTCGACTTCCAAGTGATAGACGTCCCGGCATCCTACAACTTGCTATTGGGACGCCCCTGGATCCACGCTGCCGGAGCCGTAGCATCAACCCTGCATCAGGCGATAAAGTTTGAATGGAACCACCAAGAGGTGATCATTCATGGCGATGGTAGTAACCCCATATATAGTCGCCAGACTATCCCAATGATCGGGGGCAGAAGGAAAATAGGCGGAGAGACATACCACCACATCGAAAGGGTCAACGCTGTAGACAAAGACAAGTGGTGGGACAACAAGATCGAAAGTATCCTGAATTGGTGCGGGTACGAGCCTGGAAAGGGACTTGGTAAAAATCTTCAGGGGATCACTAAGCCCATCAAACTGAAGAAGCATGGCACTACCTTTGGCTTAGGGTATGGTTACACTTGGGAAGAATTCCAGAACTGGTCGCCACCATGGCGCGGCCCCTACTATCCATTGGAGTTTCCGATACCCAGCCTGAACAGACCTTCCAACCAGCAGATACTATATATGGGTCAGAAGAAGATGAAACATTGGCAGCCATGAAGAATTTGTTCCTGGAGGATGACG
>NW_017696673.1:0-3201 GCF_001879085.1 Nicotiana attenuata
TTGTGGTGGAGTTGTATAATGGTGAGGCACGAGTAGATTTTATGGGTGCTTGTTGGGCGCGGTTTGAGGTGGTGCGGGGTTCTGAGTTTTTGGATGACTGATGTCTAGGATGCTGAGTGAGAAGGATAGGTTTGCCACATTCCGGACATGCTCGAGCTCACTCTGGAGTTCCAATATTTTCTGTTCGAGCTGTGAAATTGCATCATTTGGGGCCTGAGTACCCCGACCCTCAGAAGTTTCTGCGTGTTCAACCCTTGTGTTGTTTTCCTTTCTGGTGCCGTTCAAATCTTCCATTTTTGCTTTTCCCTTGCCTTTTGGTGGACTAGGAGGAGGAGAAGGTGGAGGCCCCCTGGATCTTGTGTGATAAGCTGATGATGCCAATATGCACGAACCAACCTTTTTTTGGTAAGGGGAATAATTAAAAAGAAAAACAAAAGGTAGGCAAGTCAGTAATGATTCTGAAATGTTTGCAGTATTTAAACACATATTGCGGGAATGTAAATTCGTGTCCTAATTTGGGAGCCTCGTTGTGCCCGAGGTAGGCCTAGCGACAAATAGATTTGGAGAACTTTAGATGCCAGTAAATGCCTCATTTCATAATATGAAAATAGACGAATCCCAAAACGACACTAAGATAATAGAAAAGTAAGTCACTATTGTCACTTGGCCTTATTACATTTAGGAAAGCAAATAAATCTAGCCTAGTTGATCCCAGAAGGACCTTCCTTGGATTCGATCTTCCTGACTCCATCATACAGTTTCCCAGCTTGCGCAGACCTAGCAGTAGGTAGGCTCTAGCCAAATGTCCTCCTTCGCTTCCTTCAGCATTCTGGCAATCCTCAATCCTCTTTATGATTTTGCCCTCCATCTCCACTAATCCTCGCTCCAAATACTCCAACCTTTTGTTGGAAGTGACAGCCATTTCCTTCCATTCGTTTATCAGCCTCATATTTGTCTCGTGTATTTCCCGGTGCTCATTCTCAAAGTCGTGGACCCTCTTGCACAGTCTGTTGTATTTGACTTGAGCCTCAGCTTCTTCGTCTGTGATCCTATTCCCTCGACCGGCTCCTGGCCTCACCATTCCCTTTAGGTTGTCTTCTAACCATGCTGGGTAGAGAGGTTCACACCCCAGCATGATACCTGTCTGACTCAATGGTGTTCTTTTCCACAGTGATCTTGCAGTGCCACATGTGCTGAGCTTGGCACTTGTAAGGGACGTCGTCGTCCTGAAAGTCTGCTCTGAAGTGACTCATCTTGGCAACCCTTAGTACAATCTGCTTCCTGCCTGCTTGCCTCATAACTCGGATAGGGACATAAGGGTATATTCCCCTCAACCCAATCAGCACCAAGTGTGGAGCGTCCCTGGATTTGATGATGAACTCGTCTATTGGGAACTATTCACACATCCGTTGCACTTGTTCCTCGGTCAAATTGTCGAAGAACTCTATCCACTCTTTGGCACTTTCCAGCTGAGCAAACCTGTCCGGATTGTAAGTCATCCGCTTGGGGTGATGGAAGGCAATATGGTCGTTCCAAGCCCTTCGCGGAAGTTCTTGGCGATACTGGCCCCTTTGAAGATGTTCTAATAACCACAACTGCAGCAACATGTTACAACCCTCAAAATGCTTGATCCCCCTTTGACAGCGCTCCAAAGCCCTGTAGATGTCGGCTATGATCATGGGGACTATAGTGTATGTCTGTCCATTAATCCCTTCCATGTCGGCTATGATCATGGGGACTTGGCAACCATGGCCAATCTAGTATGGATTCTTTCCCTTTTCATCGGGAACACTACCAGGACCAAGAAGCACACAATGAACACGAACACTCTGCGATGGATGTGTCCCAGAGAAGTGATAGAAAGCTCGTCATGGAAGGTACGGTAGGACTTGCTATGGCCATATCTCTCATACAGGTATTTGAAGGGTATGTAGGATTTTTTTAAGCATTCCAAGTCACGTTTTTCTTCAACCCCATCATCTTTAGGAACCCTTTACCAGTACGGTTCTCCGGTACCAACAACCCAGGGCTATCCCAATTCAGTCCCGCAAGTCCCCCATTTCTTCTAAGAGCGGTGTCATTTCCATATCCCCAAAACCGAACACAGCCCTTTCACTGTCCCAGAACAAAGTGGCAGCCTCGATCAGCATATTGTTTGGCTGAATGTCTAGTAAAGAATGTAAATTGCCCAAGTGCTTTCTTACGTGTTTCTTGTCACTTGAGGAAAGGTCCTCCCGCCAATCTAGTAGCAATGGTGGAATGTTGTTGACCATGCCAAATCTGGGGACCTCGTGCCTCATTTTCTGCAAAACAAAAAGGTTAGGCCCTTCTCCCTCACCAGACTCGACTATTTGGACATTCATGATTAGCATATTGGCATTTAGTTCTCCAAATTAATGCACAGAACGTGATTATGTCCGTTCGGATTATGGAAACCCCGGTGGACTTTTGGATAAGGCTCGTCTTAAAGGATTATTATGTGGATAACATATTAATCCGACAAAGTTTGACCATGATGCATGCACAATTACAATAAGAGTAAGGTTACTATGGGGGTCTAGACTGGTACCCTCAAGCGGACAACTTGAGGGGGAAAGGCACGGAACCGTCGACTGCACCGCTGATCGACTAGTTTTACCGCAAATAAACCTTTCCGAATTTAAGGGTAATAAATTGGAAGAGCGCAACCACTCATCAAGCGTTGTTATAGGATTTGATACGCACGAGTGGAATATGATGTGGAGCATGATTTATGGAACAAAAAATAGCATGTTGTCAAGTATTTGCACGTAAAAAATGGTAAATACAGTATTTAAATAATTGAAAGAAAGTTACGGAGAAAGAAAACAAAGAGATAAATCAGTTTCAGGAAATAAAGAAAATCATAAAGAAGCAGTTAAAACCGAATAAGGGGAAGGGTGCGCGGGATAAAGCATGTTCAAGACTAATTCAAAAAAATAAGTTCGTTATGGTAAGAGCCTAAACTTTCCCAGCAGAGTCGTCATGCTGTCACGCTCCCTTTTTTCCCTTTCGCGGGGAAGTTCGGGTTTCGACATTCATGGGGGAAACAACTCGCTTCCTTTTGGAATTGGGTATTTGAAGAATCGCCACCTAAAGGATTAAGGTGCGTTAGGGAACCTAGAGCGATTAACTCATGTAACCAGTTTGTATTAGCAGAGATTAGGGTAAGGGCTCGAAATA
>NW_017696674.1:0-3200 GCF_001879085.1 Nicotiana attenuata
ATTGCAACGTCGTGAAAATGCGTCCTGAACCTCGTCGCACCAGTGCACCCGTGGTTGTCAACACATTTCGACTCCGTTGAGATTTGGATTTGGGTCACATAAATGTGCACCCGAATTTAGGAATGTAATATTATTAAAGGCGCGCCTGAAGAGACTAACGCGTTATTTTTTGGGGAAGGCCGCGAAATTCGCTAAACGGCCCATCCCGGAGTCTAAAAATTAATATAATATTTATTGAGGGCCCCGTAATTTGTGTATTTTATCCGACGAGGCTCGTCTCATTTTATTTTTAAAAGGAAAAACTTAAAATGATTTGGGTCCAAAGAGGCCAAGCCACATTGTACGTGCACACTAGACAATATTTCCAATAGCTACGAATTGGGCCTGAGGGCGGCCCAAAGCAGACGAATTAAATCAGGCAACATAGGGAAGAACGGATGATCGAACCCCCAAGTCTGGCATACCAACAATTTGTTCAACAGTTTGCCTCCCAAATTATCCCAAATTATTTTATTCAAATGCACAAGATAGCAATTGTTTGATTTCTAATGGAGGATTAGACCACATTATTTTAAACAATACTAAAGACGAGAGGCAAATTATTAAGTTACCTAATTGTTAGTGTGAACAATTTTGTGGACTTAATCCGTGTTTCACTCATGTCTGATCACAGAACAATTACAGCCGGCTGTCCGTATTATTAACGTTACTAACTAGTTCCCTATACTAGCTACTGCAATAGTTAGAAATGTATGTTCAACTTGGAGTCACAATGGTCATGGACATCACATGCCAATACCAGAATCAACTGTAAATCTAAATCATTTCAGATTTATATTTTTGTTGCTAACACAACACTAAACTAAAGCACATACATAACTATGCTAGATTACTACTACATAATTTCAGATTTAACAGTCCAAAACAATTCACTTAAATGAATACGAGTCAGAGTTGAATTAAACAATCATGTCTAGTATCTAATTAACTGTCAACATATTATATCCCAAACAGACGTGCTTTCCAGGAGAAAATGAGCGAACACTTTATAACATTTCCCCTTCGATTACATCAAGTCAGAATTGAGAACATGTACCTGAAGGTGCAATGAAATAGAAGAGAAAGGAAGGATCAGCAACAACCAGTGTAACAACAGATTAGCAGTAGCAACGACAACCACAGCAGATCACTAAACCATCAACCAGCAACAACATAGCCAGATTTAAGAGTTGATGAGCTCCAGTATTCAAAACCAAGCCAAACAACCTTAATATCACTCCAAATTGACTCGAGATCACAAGCCAAAACAGACTCCGAGTTACAGTAGTCAAACAGTAGTAATTTTAGGCAAAACTGTTCAGTGATCCACAGAACTGCAATATAACAGTGATTTTGTATTTTTGTGACTTTATGTATATTTTGGTTTTTCTAAGATGACAAAGAAAGTTTCAGATCTGGATTTCTTATTCGAATTTCAATTAGCTTTTGGAAGCATAAAGCTATTTTTTTTGGGGAATTTGAGGGCTCCCAAAAACTTCTGAATCAAGGCAAATGAATGCCTATTTATAGATGAACTTAGGGTCCAACTTCAGATTTTCCCTTTACCCGTTAGTCCCTATTTTAATTCTATTTTTACCCTTTATTTCCTGACTTGTTACACAAGTAACTACCCTAAGTTTACTGAAATATGCACTATAGTCCATCCTAGAAGGTTCTATACCCATTACAATTCCTATTCTACCCTTACTTTACTTCAACAATTACCAAATCTGATTAAACTACCCTTTTCCATGCCTAATCTACCCTTAGCATCCCCTGAAACTACTGACCAAATTAAACTAGTCCATCAGCTATAACCAAACAATCTATTTCTAGGGCTAATCAAACTAGACAAATTAGCTAATCAAGAGGTTGGAACAATTAAAACCAAATTGCAGTAAACAATTATGAGTCGACTAACTGAACCTAAAATCAGACCACTTAAAACGTATATGAATACTGGGAACAGTATTGACATGAAGAACAAAACTTAAGCTAGATCCTGAACATGGAATTACTAATGCAATTACTGAATTAAAGTAAACTAAACTAATTAATTATCACTAACCAATAATAACAGTAAAGAATCAAATACTGAAGAAAAAATTGGAATCAAAAGTGCCCTAAAGAATTAAAGACTATCCAAACAGATTTAAACAAGAGCATACTGAACAGAATCAAAACAGAATCGAACAAAACTTACTAATTTTGAGCATTCGACTGACTATGGGGCGAACTCTGACCAGCTATTGTTGTTTGAATCCTCCGGGATTCTTGACACGTAACATCCCTAATCGTGTGTTTTCAAAAGAAAACACGTGATTAGGGAAATTACGGTCCAAAATCCCCGAGATTTCTGAGTTAGGGTTCTGCCGGACTTTGGGATTTAAAATTTGTAATGTTCCGGGCAGATTCGAGACAAGTGGCTATGGGGGTTGGGTAGAGGAGACTCACATGAACCTAGGGTGTTAATTTGGGACTATTTGGCATACTTTGGGTCTTGGCCGGAAAATATTCAAACTGAGATTCGACCAATTCGAGGCAGATTCGAAAAAAACTAACCGGGGATTTGGGTAGGGGGAGGGAAAGGGACCTAGGGTGTTAATTTGGACCGGTTTGGGAGAAGTGGTGTCATGGCCGGAAAAGTTTAGATGGAATATTCGACGAGATTGGCTATGATTCGAGGGGAGCTGAGGGCATGGTTGGAAAGAGGGGAGAACAGTGGTTCTAGGGTGTAATTTTGGTGGCCATCGGAGCATCGCCGCCGGCGGCGGCGATTTCCGGCCGGCGGTGCTAGGGTGGTAGACGGTGGCGTTACAGGGAGTACGAGGAAGATGGATTGTGTTTTGGTTTTTTGTATAATTTTCGGACAGTTTTATTTAAATTTGAGAATCAATCGTGGCCATTGGATTTGGGGAAATGGACGGTCGTGATTAAACGACGTCAAAACGACGTCGTTTTGAGTATGGGGCAATTGGACCGGGCAGGGCGTTTGGGCCAGTGGCTCTTTGGGCTGGGGGATTTTCCTTTGGGCCAGAATAATCAGCCCAGTTCGGGCATAAGACCACCTTCTCTTTTTTTTTAAATTTCCTCTTTATTCAACTTATTTTCATTTTGTATTTTCTTTTATTTATTTTTTCTGATTTTATTAAATGCTAACC
>NW_017696675.1:0-3199 GCF_001879085.1 Nicotiana attenuata
TTTCCATCTCGGCCATTAGCCTATAGCACTGTCCCTTTCAGCCTGAAATTCTTTGTCCTGCCGGGCTGCCTTATCTTCAAGGGTGTTCATCTTTCTTTTCAGATTGGCAATGGTTCCCTCATAATATCTTTTCATTTGTTGCACAAATTGGGCTCTTTCTTCTGTCTTCTTTGCCCATCGTGCCCGGAGTTTTGCCATATTCCCCTCAGATTTCTCCAACTCATCTTGGCCCTCTAAGACCTGCTTTTTCAGCCCATTTATCAATCTCTCATAGGACCGACTTCTTTCTTGATTTTTAGCAGCTATTTTAATTTGTCGGATTTGCTCTTTAAGAACCTCATTCTCTTGAGTCAATTTCTTTTTGTCACCTTCATCAGCCGCAGTTTGCACACTCTTTTCAAATTGAAGATCTCGGACCTGCTGCTCCAGCGCCCCTATTCTGGCTCGGTATTCCTTTTCCTTGGCTAGCCAATCCCATTGTACCTGGGCCCCGTCAGTGAATTGTTGTACATGTGGCATTTTGGCGTGTCTCTCGGGAATCTGAAATCTTTTTCCGAACCAGGTCAAGTATTTGGGGTCTACTTCGCCTTTAGCCCGATCCTGTACTATAGTCTTAGGCTCAAGGTACCTGCACTCATTCCATATTTGTCGGATTTTTCCTTCCGGAAATGCAGCTTTTGGACCTAACTCAATGATTTGTTCGCTCAGGTCTTCATCATTGTGAACAGTTTGGAATCTTCCTAGTTGCCTCAGAACTCGGTAAGGAGCGTAGGGTTGGATGCTTCGAATGCCCATCAAAAGAATATAAGGTACTTCTACCGATGTGTACACAACCTCAGTAGCGGGAAGCCACCCGAAAGGCCATTCAACTTTATCCGCAGTCAAAGATCTCAAACAGGATAGCCAAGCCTCGGTGCCCTCGGGGAACTCAATACCTGTTACCCGGGTTCCAAACTCCTCGATACAGCTCAGCCCGGTTAAACCATAGTTCATATACCCCGTGCGATGACAAAGGTGCTCCTGTATCCATAACTGTAACAACAGATTACAACCCTGAAAGAATTTTACACCCTCTGGTCATAAGGTCAAAGCTCGATACATTTCTGCTACAATCAGGGGAACTACCGTGCTGTTAGACTTCTTTATAGCAACATCCAACATTCCTACAAGGCCAATGTCTATGTGCCCATCTTTTCGAGGACAGATTACGACCCCCAGAAAAGCTACCATGAAAGCCAACCCCCGCCGGGCCTCCCATTTATCTTTGTTCCCGACGTGTGTCAAACCGGTGTTAGGCTCCTTGAAACCTCGCGGGTTGCCATATCGGTGGTATAGGAAATGAAGTGTGCAACACCCTTCTGCTAGATGTGTATCTTGAATGTCCCGACTAATGCTCAACAGGTCCAAGAATCTGTGGAGGGTGGCTGGTCTTGGTGCCAATGGGTATCTGCTCCTAAGGTTCCCGTTGAGACCCGCATATCCCGCGATCTCCTCTAGTGTGGGTGTAAGCTCGAAGTCCGAGAACCGGAATACGTTACGAGTTGGGTCCCAGAAAGGTATTAGTGCTTCAACAATGTCCGTCCTTGGTTTAATGCTCAACAATCCAACGAGACCACCCAGAATCTTTGCCACTGTTTCCCTGCTACCTTTTCCTAAGTCATTCCACCACATGTGGAGCTTCAAAGGGATCTCACTCAGGACTGAGAAGGTTTCAATGTCAACTGTAGTCATCCTGCGCATTTATTTAAAGGAATTTAATGACTTATTTCATCCTAAAAGGAAAAATGTGGATATTTAAAGAAAAATGGCTATTTAATGATTCATTTTGACTTAAAAGAAAAAGCGACTATTTTTCAAAAATTTCATTTAAGAAAACAAAGACTCGGTTCTGCAGATACGGCCTTTCAGCACTTCCGGGAGGGAGATTTTAAGGCTGTGCCCGCAAACCATTTAAAAATGACTCAGGGTGGCTGTTCTTGCAAAACAGCCTTCCGACGCCCTTTTGGGGACATTCGGCTTATTTTAAACAAGAATGGCGTCACCCGACTTATTTTGACAAAAATTAAAGTTTTGGTATTTTTGGGCTATTTTTGCAAAAGGGGAGGTTAGACCCGATGAGGGTTGCCTACGTATCTCACATCCAGTGAGAATCAAACCAGCGTAGTTCGGTCAAATTTGTCAAAACCAAATATATTTTTTTTGAACAATCTTTTTTTCAAATATTTTCCTTTTCATTTTTTCATAAATCCGGCAGCATTTCGGTACTATTTGGGCGTCGATTTTTTCCAAACAAGTGGTTACCCTCACTTAGCCCTAACACTGCTATTTTTCTCAATTTTCTTTCATTATATACGAGCCGGTCAACATGCGAAGCCGAGCAAATAAATGCGCAAGTAGCACGTAAGATGCATCAGGATGGTCTTTTTCATTTAAGGTCACCTGTCCTAGATGGACCCAACCCCTGTGTTGAGTCCCCTAAGTCAAATGCACATGATGCAAACAAACGCTCCTACTAGGGATCCGGCATGAGGTCTTCTAGGTTTAAACCCTAGGTTTATTGGTCTAGACCTGGCTTACCCGAGCGGACAACTCGGGCCGAGGGGGAGGCAGTGTACCGGGGATACAGAAGCTCCACCGGCTTAGCAACTTATCCAAACCTCGTTCTAAATGGGGAAAATACTCTAAACAGAAGAGAAGCTACACGAAGTGCACCCTTCTCCATGATGTAGAAGACTCAGAGAGAGGAAGGGATTCGTAACAGTTTATATACAACTCAACAAATATCAAAGCGGTAAAACATTTAGCACATTAAGCCCAAACATGTAACAAAATCAGATAAAGCCAAATATAACAATTTAACTGAGCTCGAATTCTGAACCCTGAACCAAAAGTTATGGGTTCTTGTCCCCAGCAGAGTCGCCAGAGCTGTCACACCTCCTTTTTCTTACTACACCCCGTTAAGGGTATAATAAAGGAGTTTTTCCAATTAAAGGACAATCGAAACGGGATTTATTTTATTAAGAGATTCAGAGTCGCCACTTGGGAGATTTATGGTGTCCCAAGTCACCGGTTTGAATCCCGAATCGAGGAAAAGGTTTGACTCTGTTTAACAGTCACGAACCAGAAATCCGGGTAAAGAATTCTGTTAACCTGGGAGAAGGTGTTAGGCACTCCCGAGTTCCGTGATTCTAGCACGGTC
>NW_017696676.1:0-3199 GCF_001879085.1 Nicotiana attenuata
CGTATGGGGCATGCGAAGCAGTGGGATGTGTAGTGATTTTTCGTTCTAGATGGGGATCGAATGGAGAGTTCTCGTACGTAGTTGAGTACATAGATGTTTGTGGTTAGGAAAAGGGAGATGGAGTTCTCATGTTATCCTAGTGTGATATGGTATATGCGATATGTTGTGGAGGATTGGGATTTGTGTGTGTAAGGCTTCGGTTCAGTTCAGAATGGAAGGTCATTAAATTCTCAAGCAGCACGGGCAGCTGCAGGTGATTTAAGAATCGATCTTTAGATGATTAAGGAAAATGGTATTGCTATTCTGGTGATTTGACGGGGGTATATGTTCAGTAAAAGGGGAAGGTGATGTAAACTGATAATACTTCGGTGGTATTGTGGCATGTTCTTGTTGGATCGACTGTTGATATTTGAGTTTGTTGATGGCACAGGGAAACTTTAGAATATCTTTCGTGGAATGAATGGGTACTTGATGTGTGATATGTATTCATACAGCGAAATATGGGATCAGGTACAGTGGATCGTGTGCTATATGGAGTTGGAGACTGGGAGTTCTCATTTACAGTCTATGTCGTGGTTGTGGATCGTGTGTATTCGGCACCGTTTAGTGGCAATTAGGATTTGGAGGCTAGAATGGATCTTTATTTGCTGATATGCTAGATTTTGGATGTGATGTTGAAAATTCAGACTGGTTGTCTTAGTGTGGGGTTATTCTGGACTATTGTGCTACGGGCTATGTCGGAAATGCCACGAGTTGAGTGGCGAGGTGCATTGGATCATGTTCTTGCAGAGTGGATATATTTCAAAGACGCAGCGAACGGCTAGCAAGGATTGCCTTTCTTAATAGGGCATTCGTGATGGATGTCAGTGCAGAGGTTTCTACCCTTGATTCAGTTCCGGTGTTGAGGGACTTTTTCGGATGTGTTTCTTGTGGCCGGGCATGTCGCCAGGCGAGATTGTGGATTTCGGTACGGCTCCGGCAGGAGTTATAGTAGTGGAAGGAGCAGCTTCAGGCTTCTTGGTATAGAGAACGTTGGCAGGCCGATGTGGCTACGCATTTAGCTTGAGTTAGCTTGGTTGGCCCCGAGTTGTATTGTTGAGGGATAGGTTGATTCTATCGTTATTGAGCTTGTTAGTGATCTAAGGAGATCTATGAGTTGCTTCTCTGTGCTGTGAGACGTTATGATTTGTTGGATATGGGCACATGTGGTGCGGTTCTATGGAGGATTCACGGAGAAGGTCGAGCGGGAAGAGTAGTTGAGTGTTGCTTGGTAAATGGAGTATTGGTTATGGCCTATCGGGTTGCGTGTCGTATGTTATTTGTTTCACCGTGGGTGTAATGAATTGCTTTGGTTTCAGACATTAAATTGTGCGTGGCTATCGATTTTCATAGTGACTTGAGGTGCTTCATGAGTAACAGTGTTTGGACAAGATCTCGCATTGTGGCAAGGCCACACGGGGGTATGACCTTTCGGGGTAGATTCAGGTACTCTATTTCTATGATGTGAGACGGGGTCTCAGCCTTGTGTTGTAATGGTATTGGTGAGCTTGACGTACAGCTCTTCCGTTTGAGTCACTTGTCCTGATTTGAGAACGTTAAGACCATTCCTTATTGGTGCGTGTATTATGCAAGTTGTGGCTTAAGCCTGTATTGAGGTGTCGTATCACCAGGGTGGTGTGTTGGATTCGTGATCGTTGGAGTCATTAATAAATTCGAACAGATGTGATTTCAGCTTGTTGGAAGTATAATATCGAGGTTTGGCCCGAAAGTCTGTTGTGGTATTAGCCAAAAAGGAAGTGGTTTCATGTATGGTTGATCTGAGGCATGGTTACGGTTTATCGCGTGTTTTTATTTATCGTTGGCAGTATATGAAAGTGTTGGAATAAGACTTTAGCTAATAAGAGGTTTCTATCGGTATTTGGGTATTGTGGGCAACTGCTGTAAATAGAGACTATCGTTTCGAGTGTTTGGATTATGTGGTATATCATATGATTTCACCTGAGGTTGCAGGTATGGGATATTTCAGCTGAGTATAGATGTGAGGATCTGATCTTGTGTATGATTTCGGAAAGTGCAATGTGGTTCTACGGTTTATGGTTTTGATGGACTGTGAAATTTCAGCTATATAGTGTTATCGGACCTATGCGAGATGGGGTGACGTGGGATCACCCCGGGTATATGTTTGGTAAGGTCATTCAGCTATTGGTTGGCTTTTAGGACAAACTCTGGGTACGCTCGAGGACGAGCGTTTGTTTAAGTTGGGGAGGATGGGACGAGCCAACCCGTCGTCTCATGTGTTACTGCTCCGTTTTCCCCGTTTATTGCTTCTTCACATTTCGTTATCGGTATGTGGTGTGTGAGAGTTGATTTGGATTGGTTTTGATAAGAAATGAGACACTTAGTCTCCTTAAGGAAGGCTTAAGTTGGAAAAGTCAACCGGACGTGACTTATGAGTTAGAAGGTTCGGATGTGATTTCCGGTGATTCGGTTAGCTTCGGGGGATGATTTGTGACTTAGGAGCGTGGTCGGAATTGATTTTGGAGGTCCGATGTAGAATTAGGCTTGAATTGGTGAAGTTAGTATTTTGGCGAATTCCGGTTGATGGGTGACAATTTGATCCGAGGGTCGGAATGGAATTCCGAGAGTTCCTGTAGCTTCGTTAGTTGATTTTGGATATATGTGCAAATTTTCAGGTCATTCGGACGTCATTTGGTCGGGTTTTTGATCGAAAGTGCATTTTCGAAAGTTTTTGAAGAACTTAGGCTTGAATTCGATGTGAATTGATGGTTTTAGCGTTGTTTGATGTGTTTTGATGATTGGAACAAGTTTGAATGATGTTATGGGATATGTTGGTGCTTTTGGTTGAGGTCCCGGGGGCCTCGGGGTGATTTCGGGTGGTCAATCGGACCATTTTTGGTCTTATAGTATTGCAGGTTTTCAGATGTGTTGTTGCAGAAGTGTTGTTCATCGCGTTTGCGTGGGGTGTGTCGCGAACGCGTAGAGTAAATTTGAGAGGCCTGGAAAATGGTCTTCGGTCGTTCGCGATAACGTCAGGGCCGCGTTCGCGATGAGGAGTTGTGCAGACCATCGCGTTCGCGAGGGCTGCTTCGCGTTCGCGTAGAAGGGGCCTGGGGCCCTGCCTGGTTTGTGCATCGCGTTCGCGGTTGGTCGAACGCGTTCGCGTAAGAGGGTGAGCTGG
>NW_017696677.1:0-3199 GCF_001879085.1 Nicotiana attenuata
TGCAGAATCAGAACAGCATTGAAACAGAACTTACCAACTTTGAGCACTCGACTGATTATGGGGCGAATTCTGACCAGCTTTTGTTGTGAATCCTCCGGGATTCTTGACACGTAACATCCCCAATCGTGTGTTTTCCAAAAGAACACACATGATTAGGGAAATTACGGTCCAAAATCCCCAAGATTTTCTGAGTTAGGGTTCTGCCGGAATTGAGATTTAAAATTTGAGAAACTCTGGCATATTCGAAAGCTTGTGGCTAGGGGTTAATGATGAGGGAGGGATGAGGGACATTTGGTACGAATTTGGGCCATTTGGCATACTTTGGGTCTTGACCGGAAAATCTTCGATGGCATATTCGACAAGATCGGCTATGATTCGAGGGGAACTGAGGGCATGGTTGGACAGGGGAGGGCGAGGGGAGTCAGTGGTGTATTTTTGGTGGTCATCGGAGCATCGCCGCCGGCGGCGACGATTTCCGGCCGGCGGCGGACGGCGGAGGGGCGGTGGGGCTAGGGCGGAGGAGGGTGGAGGACGGCGGAGGCAGGCGGGGTTAAGGTTTGTACGAGGAGGATGGGGATTGTCGTTGATTTTGTATAATTATTACAGTTTTATTAGAAATGGAAGATCGGATCCAGACCGTCAGATTTGGGGGTATGGACGGTTACGATCGATTTGCCAAACGACGTCGTTTTTGGTTATGGGGGGGGCTGGACCGGGCAGGGGACGGGTTGGGCCTGGACGTGAGCATTGTGTTTGGGCTAACTGGTTTTGGCCCAGATTTTGGTCTCCAATTAAGACCACTTTTAATTTCTTCTTTTTTTTTCCTTTTTGTATTTTGTATTTATTTATTTTTTGATTTTATAAAATGCTAAAACAAAGCAAACACCTAATTACCCTATTTAACTCTTAAAATTACTTATAACTCTATTTGAAGACAAATGCAATAATTAGCAATGCATAGAACTATTTTCTTGCAATTTTCTTTACATTTTATTCTAAAACTAATTAATACTAAAATTGTGAAATTAAATCCCTAAATGCCAATGCATATTTTTGGTATTTTCATATGGATTAAAATGCACAAATAAAAATACAACAATTACCAAAGAATGCCACAAAATTCACAAAAATTAAAAAATACTAGAAAAATTGTTTTGTTTGAAATTTTGGGAATTACTGCTTAGGGCAAAAATCACGTGCTCACAACTGCCCCTCTTTGCCCGGAAACACGAAGAGTTTTCGTGCAAAGACAGGTGAGCAGAAATGAATGATTTTTGCCCTTCTGCATATTCCGTGTGAAGCAATTTTTGAAAAAGCCTGACCGCACCCTGCTTTAGAGGTTGCCTACATATCCTGGGCTAAACAGGAATCAGGTCAGTGTAGTTCGGGAAGGTCTGGTAGCTGGGACTACCAAGAGCTGTGATTTCACTGCTGTTGTTGCTGCTACTGCTTGCTGACCTCCTTATTACACCGTATAAAGATAAAAGAAGCTGTACTAAGCTATGATCTATGAATTACAAAGATTTCTATATATGTCTTCTAACTTGCTCTTTGTGTTGCCTTGAACTTGTATCTTTCCACTGGAATTCTTGCGTTGTTGCCTTGCATTGATTGTAGATGTTTCACCATTCCTCCGGGTGATGTTTGACTGCTGCAATTTGCAATATGTGCCTCTATTCTCCAGGCGGGCTCCTGATTGCTGAACTTGAAATGTATTCCCTTGTTCTCCAGGTGGGCGCCTGATTGCTAAAACTTGAAATGTATTCCCTTGTTCTCCAGGTGGGCGCCTGATTGCTAAAACTTGAAATGTATTCCCTTGTTCTCCAGGTGGGCGCCTGATTGCTAAAACTTGAAAAAGATTCCCTTGTTCTCCAGGTGGGCGCCTGATTGCTAAAACTTGAAATGTATTCCCTTGTTCTCCAGGTGGGCGCCTGATTGCTAAAACTTGAAAAGTATTCCCTTGTTCTCCAGGTGGGCGCCTGATTGCTAAAACTTGAAAAATATTTCCTTGTTCTCCAGGTGGGCGCCTGATTGCTAAAACTTGAAAAATATTCCCTTGTTCTCCAGGTGAAACTTGAAAAGTATTCCCTTGTTCTCCCGGTGGGCGCCTGATTTTAACGAAATAACGACGAAGAAAATTTCTGCCCCTGTTTCAATCAAAGAAAACTTTGTTAATGTAAAATGGTGACTAGCTGCTGGCATTTTTGTTGGCCACGCTCCCGCTTTTGACATCCCCCTGACTTGGTTCCTGGACTTGCTTTGACTTGCCCCGATTTCCCAGTTGACTTTCAACCCTTAAATCTTGATGACCCCCATGTTTACTTCATATCACTGTTTGGTGTTCCTGTTCCTTTCCTGTGAACCTTGCCTTTTCCTCGCAAATGTCTGATTATTCCACTGATTTTATTGATCCTTCATGTTTTACTTCCTTTGACATGTCTCCAACTTGTTGCGCCACCCAACTGGGAAGCTGGTAGTTAGCTTTGACACCCTTCTTTTGTTTTTGAATAGAGCTGACACTAAAACATCTTATAGACAGATCTCAAGAGGATGAAATGCAATGACCTCAGGGGTTTTGAGGATAGAAAACTTTGGAAATGCATGAGTGGTAATGAAGAGAAAAAGACAAGACTTATTTGAGCGGAGAGGCTGATTCCGTTGATCGTGCCATGCACTTCGGATCCCAACCTAGTCTGTCCAACCAATCAATTGTTACTTACCACATTTGTTGCCTCATACTTTCACGCCCGACTTTTGACAAAACCCAAACCTTGCTTCTTTCACCATGTTTAAAACACCTTTCAACCACAGACTTCCCTATGTGCACATCTGAAAACTCATGTTCGCCTTACGATGCCCATGAGGGTTTTCACCAATAATATCTCTCAAACTCACTTCGCCTTACGGTGCTCGTGAGGGTTTTCACCAATAAGACTCTCTCATTTTTAATATCTCTCAAACTCACTTCGCCTTACGGTGCCCGTGAGGTTTTTCACCAATAAGACTCTCTCATTTCATCATTTTCCTTCTGGCACCAGAGTGTTGTTCCCAACAAAATCACTTTACCAGCTTGTATTGACATTTTTTAAGATTGATCAGAAGGTCTTTCTTTGGACCGTAATGTGGCTTTTGGATGGGTTTAGAAAGAAAGGTAGAGAAGCTCAAAATAATTCAAACGGGGGTCCAATATTACAACTTT
>NW_017696678.1:0-3199 GCF_001879085.1 Nicotiana attenuata
AAATGTTATGTTGACCTTGCTCGAGCAAAGGGGATATTTTACGGGCGCCTCCGACCAAAATGCATACAAGCACTTGAAGGGGTTCGTAGATACTTGCTGGGGCAGCAAACAAACAAACGTGTCAGAGGATGCGTTGAGATTGAGGCTTTTCCCGTTTTCTCTTCGGGGCAAAGCATTGGACTGGTTAGAAAGGCTACCCAATCATTTTATCACCACATGGATGAATTGGCGGACAAATTTATTGCCAAGCTCTTTTCTCCAAGTCATATGGCAGCTCTTCGGGACGAAATTCTAGCTTTCAAGCAAATTCCAACGGAACCATTGCACGAGAACTGGGAACGATATAGAACAATGGTGAAGGAGTGCCCTAACAATGACATGACTGAGGCGATGATCCAGCAGACTTTTTATAGGGGCATCAACACCATGAATCAGTGCATTGTGAACCAATTGGCCGGTGGGAACTTTATGAAACTTTCTTACCAAGAAGCTTGTGATGTCCTTAATGAAATGGCCGACACTTCTTCGGCATGGCAAAGCCGAGCAAATGTGCCCCAAGGTGACCCCGCGGTCATCCATTTTCACAAGGAATTGAATGACCATGGCCAAGCTATTGCCGAACTTACAACAACAATGAATCAATTGGCGAAGGCGCAATTGCAACAAGTTCAAATCCCGCGCCACGTCAATGCAATGGAGAATGTGTCTATGTTGAAAAGGAGGCAAAGGGGGCAACAACAACAACAAGGTAATTGTGAGCGGTTTGACAACAACACTGATGGTGGTGGTTATTCGAACGAGTGCTATGATGAGCAAAGTGAGGAATGCCAATATGTCAATAATTACCAAGGAAATAGAGGAAATCAGGGAAATCAACAATGGCGCCCCCAAGGTAATTGGGGCAATCAACAAGGAGGCGGCAATTGGAATAACAATAATTCACAACAAGGTGGCAACAATTGGAACAATAACAATTAAAACAACAATTGGGGTAATCAAGGTAATAACCAAGGCAATTGGAATGGGAACAACAACAATAGCAATCAAGGAGGGTGGAATAATGGTGGTAGGGGGCAAGGCTTTCAAAGACACCCCATGTTCCAACAACCAAACAATCCACCCCCCCTTTTTCAGTCGCAAGGGACTAGTCCTTCGGGGAGTGATATGGGACGGATAGAAATGATGTTCGAGTAGATGATGAAGAAGCACCAAGATTCCGACGCACAATTGGCTTCACATAACACATCTATCCGGAACCTAGAGGTGCAAATAGGACAAATTTCTCAAACCTTAAATACTCGACCTAAGGGTGCGCTACCAAGTGACACGGTAGTGAACCCGAAGGGGAGTAACAATCATGTTATGGCAGTTACAACTAAGAGTGGAAGAGGCGGTGATGTGCATGCCTCGGATGAGAATCGGGTTGTGAATGATGAAGTTGAGTCGCATGATGATGATGTGCCTTTGAATGTTGACAATGTGGTTGAACCAATAGTGACAAATGATGTACGGATTGATATTGATGATGAGGCCGGTGTAGAGACTCAAAATGCCGTGAACCCGTCTACGGAACACATTATTGATATACCCGAGCCAGCGGTGCCCAAGGCTAAGGCACCCGTGCCTAAGCTACCCCCACCTTACCCGCAAAGATTAGCAAAGCAAAAAGGAGACAACCAATTCAAAAAGTTCATTGAAATGATGAAGAGTCTTACTATAAATGTGCCATTGGTGGAAGCCCTTGAACAAATGTCGGGGTACGCAAAATTTATGAAGGATTTGGTAACCAAGAAGAGGTCGATGGAGTGTGAGACAATTAAAATGACGCATCAAGTGAGCTCTATTGTTCATTTTATGGCCCCAAAACTCGAGGATCCGGGTGCTTTCACTATCCCGTGCACTATTGGTAGTGCGGATTTTGCTAAAGCCCTATGTGACTTGGGGGCTAGTATTAACTTGATGCCATATTCTGTTTTCAAGACCTTGGGGATCGGTCAACCGAGACCAACTTCCATGAGACTTCAAATGGCGGACCGATCAATGAAGCGTGCCTTGGGCATAATTGATGATGTTCTTGTTCGTGTTGATAAGTTCATATTGCCGGCGGATTTTGTGATATTAGATTGCGAAGTGGATTTTGAGGTGCCAATCATTCTTGGAAGACCTTTCCTAGCTACGGGGAAGGCATTGGTTGATGTGGAAGTAGGGGAGTTGACATTCCGTGTGGGTGATGAGAAGGTGGTATTTCATGTGTGCAAATCAATTAGACAACCCAATAGCACGGAGGTGTGTTCATTTGTGGACATTGTCACAGCGGTGATAGTGGATGACACAAGTGCCTTGATTAATGTTGAAGATCCTCTTGAAGCCGTGCTTCTTAACATGGATGTCAATGATGACGCCGGTAGAGTGGAGTACGTGAATGCATTGCATGGTATGGGTTCATATTCATATGAGCCTAGGAAGCTATCTTTGGATCTTGAGAATCGCAAAACTCCGCCAACCAAGCCATCAATTGAGGAGCCACCAGTGTTGGAGTTGAAGCCACTTCCTCCACACCTCAGGTATGAGTTTTTGGGTTCAAATTCTACTTTACATGTTATTCTTTCCTCGTGCCTAACTAACATGCAGGTTGACGCCACTTTGGCGGTTCTTCAAAAGCGCAAAAAGGCGATTGGATGGACATTGGCCGATATTCGGGGGATAAGCCCCGCATTTTGCATACACAAGATCATTTTGGAGGAGGATGCAAGGCCCTCTCTTGAACATCAAAGAAGATTAAACGAAGCGATGCAAGAAGTGGTAAAGAAGGAGGTTATCAAGTGGTTAGACGCCGGTGTGGTTTACCCGATCTCGGATAGTTCATGGACCTCTCCGGTCCAATGCGTGCCAAAGAAGGGTGGAATGACAGTAGTGACCAATGCAAACAATGAGTTGATTCCTACTCGGTCAGTTACGGGTTGGAGAGTGTGTATAGACTATAGAAAGCTTAACAAGGTAACAAGAAAAGATCATTTCCCACTACCATTCTTGGACCAAATGCTCGATCGTCTTGCGGGCCGGGCCATTTATTGTTTTCTAGATGGCTACTCGGGGTACAATCAAATTCTCATTGCCCCGGAGGATCAGGAGAAGACAACCTTTACATGTCCTTATGGCACGTTCGCTTTCTTGAGAATGCCATTTGGATTATGTAATG
>NW_017696679.1:0-3199 GCF_001879085.1 Nicotiana attenuata
CCAACAGAAAATAAACTGTGCACTGCCGAGGGTCGAACGGCGCGAACCATAGATGCATCTATTACCCCGCTCGCGAACTATCCATGCGACGCGGTCAACATAAATAAAACAATCACCCTGCTCGCGAACCATACATGCGACGCAGGCACACATAGAAATACATGCTCAGATAGCCAATTAAGAATTTATCGGGGAATATTTATTCAATAAAAGCCACTTTCTCTTTTAACAATTTAAGAAAAGAAGTTTAATTCTTTTTGAAATTTATTTAGTAATTCGACGTGGCTTAAGCAATTCGAGATGTCAATAAGTTTACCATTAATCCTAAGAATAGCATGCTTTTGGGTCCTAGAGTACCCGGACAATAGCATGATAGTAGCTACGCACGGACTCTCGTCACCTCATGCATACGTAGCCCCCACAAATAGGAGCACATAACCAATTAATTCACCTATGGGGACAATTCCCTCTTACAAGGTTAGAAAGGAGACTCACCTCGCTCCGAAGTTCCAAAACCGGCATTCCACGCCTCTCCGAAGACTTGAATCGATGTTAAATACTCCAAAACTAGCCAATGATCATGAAAATTCATTAATACACAATAAACTACTCATATTAACCCAATTTATAACAATTTCTAATCCCGCTGGGAAAGTTGACAAAAACGCCCTCAGGCCCACTTGCCCGGATTTCCAAAATTTTCGAAGAATAAGTTTACCCATAGCTTCACGAATTCAAATATATAATTTTCTCTAAATTCCCAACCCAAAATCGTGGTCAAAATCCAAAAAACTCAATTTCTAGGTTTTTCTTTAAAACCCCAAATTTTCCTTTAGATTCTCATGAATTTTGATGTTAAATCTAAGGTATAATCACAAAATATAGTTAAAAATTAGTTAGAGGAACTTACCCAATGATTTGATACGAAAATCCACTCTCAAAATCGCCCACTCTCGGACCTAGGGTTCAAAATATGATAAAATGAAGCAAAAACTCGAGTTACACAGCTAAATCAAGCTGCAGATGTCGCATTTGCGATACAGGGTTCGCAATTGCGAACCCTCGCAAAAGCGAAGAAAGCCTTCGCAATTGCGAACAAAGGAGGGCTGGAAAAGGTCACATTTGCGACAAAAAGTTCGCAATTGCAAACTGGGCATCGCAATTGCGATGGATATGTTCGCAATTGCGACCATACCAGAAGCAACAGTTTTTCCCGACACAAAAATGAGCATAACTTCCTCATACGATGTCCAAATTCGATGATTCTTTTTTATATGGCTCCGTAATTACGATACGGATCTAATGGTTAAATACACACTGAATTTGGATCTTATTTGCTTAATGTGGTACCCCTTTATTCCCAAAGAAGACAACGTTGAAACATCAAATAAGAGCGCAATACAATCCGAAACACACTCGAGGCCCCCGGGACCCCGTCCAATCACACACCTCAGTCCCATAACATAACACGGACCTGCTTGAAGCCTCAAATCACGTCAAACAATGCTAAAACCATGAATGGCACTCCGATTCAATCTTGATGAACTTTAAAATTTCAATCTTCTATTTTCGATGTTTAAACTCATCAAAGGCGAATTGCAGAAGACCATAACACCGACGAACTTAACACATACAATTGAGGACGGCAATACCACGTCGCAGATAAAGATTACACCACACTTGAAAACACCCATCCTCGCTACTCCATTAACCCAAATCTGAACATTCTTAGCCCGATTGCCTTTCCCCTGTCGGGAATAAAATACTAATTTTCTAGATTATGCACTGAGTAAACCTCCCTTCAAGTCTTTCACTGCCCCGACACGTAGGCAAATGTCCAACCATCATATCAATACTGCGGAACAATAGTTTATAGCATCATGGCAACTTGTGCCTAGCCTCAGAGCCCTCAGAAGTACCGCTACTAGGATGAAACAATAAAATATCCTTCTACAAAGCGATGATTATAATCCGATCAGCTATACCGGGAGAAACATCCGGTATCACATCTGTAGTACCATTACGGTTCTTCAATTCTCGATTTATAACAAGCGGTTCGCGTCGCGTAAGATTGAGTAGGAATGAATTAAAGGCATACGCCTCCAAGGATCAAATCGCACGATAAGGAATCAAGAAGGGAAGTACTCCTAAAAGTCCTGCAGCCTCCCGAGGATAAGTACAGACGTCTCCATACCGATCCGCGAGATTCTACTAGACTTGCTCATGACCCGTGAGACCCTAGGAACCTAGTGCTCTGATACCATGTTGTCACGATCCAAAATCCACTAAGGTTCGTGGTGGTGCCGGACACTGCTATCAGGCAAGCCAACCAATTTACTTGATGAAGTTCTCATTTTAACAATCTTGAAAACTAAGATTTTCCTTAAATTTTATAAATGAAAAGATAACCGCTTCAATTCAAACTAAATGACAAGCAATTAATACAAAAAATTTCAAAACGATCCCAGAACCCGGTGTCACAAGTGCATGAGCATTTATTAAGAAGGGAATAAAACACAACAACTGTCCGGAACACAATATTGGACAAAAAATAAATACAGATAACTGAAAGAGACTCTGCTGGCTGCGGGTCGCCTCGAGAAGTGCAGCTCACCTAAGTCTCCGTATCAACCATGCTGCTACGCCTAGTAGGCCACTAGAGTTACATATACCCGTGCAACAAAAATGCACAGAAGTGTAGTATGAGTGCAAAAACAACGTGTACTCAACGTGTATCTCGTCTAATCTCGAAGAAGTAGAGACGAGATGGTCGACTTCGACACTTACTAGTGATCCAATAATGATGTCAATAATACATTAAATCGTGGATTTCTATAAACATGATTTTAATCCAATAGAAGGAGACAAGTAAACAATTAATTCGTTTATAGGAAGTTTCCAAAATTCCTTTTCATTATTATCCAAATATTCTCAAGCCATGAAAAGGGAATAACAACTTTAATAAGTTCAAGGCAGCAATACAAGCATGCGCAAATCATGCCGAGGCGTACGACCCGCTCCAACAGAAAATAAACAGTGCACTGCCGAGTTTCAAACGACGCGAACCATAGATGCATCTATTACCCCGCTCGCGAACTATCCATGCGACGCGGTCAACATAAAATAGACAATCACCCTGCTCGCGAATCATACATGCGACGCAGAAATACATGCTCGGATAGCCCAATTAAGAATTTAT
>NW_017696680.1:0-3199 GCF_001879085.1 Nicotiana attenuata
CTGTCTGCGATGATTCGGCAAACTCCCGGATGTGAGGTCTTTTAGCTGGCCTTTCATGCTCATATTCTCTCCTATACCAAGCAAGGTATCGTGGCGACACTTCGCCTTTGGCCCGATCCTGTACGCAAGTATCCGCTTTTAAGTATTGGCATTCATTCCAGATCTGGCGGACTCTTGCTTCTGGGAATTGTCCGTCAGGGCTAATTTCAACTACCTGAGCACTAAGATCGCCGTCTTTTGGCACTATTTGGCACCTCCCGAGTTGCCTTAAAACCCGATACGGGGCATAGGGTTGGATGCTCTTAAGACCCATCAAAAGGAAATGCGGCCCCGTTGCTGGCATATATATGATTTCATCGACAGGCAACCATCCAAATATCCACTCTATTTGACTAGCAGTGAGGCACCTAAAGTATGAAGTCCAGCCCGCAAATCCCTCGGGCAAGCTGATCCCCTTAATCCTTGTGTAAAACTCCTCTATACATGTCTTCTTTGTAGACCCATAACTCAGGAACTGAGGACGATGGCACAAGTGTTCGGTCATCCACATTTGCAACAATAAATTGCACCCCTCGAAGAAGTCTCCCCCGGCTTTGCAGGCTGTAAGAGCACGGAAGATTTCGGCTAATATCATGGGCGCAAGAGTGCTTTTGGCTTGAGTGAGTAGAGTGCTGACAACTCCGGCTATTTTTATGTCAATGTTTCCGTCTTTCCTTGGAAATACCACAAGCCCCAAAAAGACCACCATAAAAGCAAAATGTCTATGCTCCTCCCATTTTTGGCGGTTCCCTTTGCTACATATCTTGTTTTCCGGGTTGTTGAAACCTCCTATATGGCCATATCTGTGATATATGAATTGTGGCGTACAAAAGCCATTTGCCAAATCTGCATTGTGGACCGTCCTGCTTATTTTCAGCGAGTCTAAAAATCTGTGCACAGCCACAGGTCTCGGGGCCACCAAGTACTTATGCCTTAAAGGAACCTCATCTTTTCCGATGTAGCCGGCTATTTCCTCTAGTGTCGGGGTCAACTCAAAGTCCGAGAAATGGAAGACGTTATGTGCCGGGTCCCAACAGGTGACCAATGCTCTGATGATGTCTCCCCGAGGCACAATCTCCAACAAACCGGTAAGCCCTTTCTAATATTTTTTGACATCATCTTGCCCTTCTCCTCCTAAGTCGTTCCACCACAGACGCAACTCCAAAGGGACTTTATGCATGATTGAAAAAGGTTCATTTTGAGTCGTGCTCATCCTGCACATTTATTAAGGTGATTTAATCACTTATTTGACCTATCAATGAAAAATGACACTATTTTTTGTTCAAATTTCCGATTTAAACAAATGGTCGGTTTTGCAGTTACGGCCTTTCAGCACTTCGAGGAGAAGATTTTAAGGCTGTGCCTGCCAACCGTTGAAACTGATTCAGGGTGGCTGTTCTTGCAAAAACAGCCTTCCGACGCCCTTTTGGGGACATTTGGCTTATTTTAAACAAGAATGGTGGCACCCGACTTATTCATGACGAAATTAAAAAATTTGGCATTTGTGGCTACTTTTGAAAAAAAGGGAAGTTGGACCCGATGAGGGTTGCCTACGTATCTCACATCCGGTGAGAATCAAACCTGCGTAGTTCGGGCAAATAAACCTAACTATTTTTGAAAACAAGACTCTTTTTTATGTTTTTGTCGGCACTTTTCTGAAAGCAAAATTCTTTTTTATATTTTCTTTTTCAGTGGCAAATAAACAAACTAATTTGAAAATAAAACTCTTTTTGGTTTTTCTTTTCCATTGGCAAACAAAACAAACTAACAAAAAACTTTTCTTCTTTTTCTTTCATTTTTCTCAAAAATCCGGCAGCATTTCGGCACTATTTGGACATTGGTTTTTCTAATATAGGTAATTAACTCTCTACACTGCTATTTTCTCTTTTTCTCTTTTTGTTTTCAATTTTTCCCAGATATTCAAATTCGGTCAGCATGCGAGTCCAAAACAAATAAATGCACAAGTAGGATGCATCAGGATGGTCCATTATTCCGGGTACACATGTCCTAGACGGACCCAACCCCTGTGTTGAGTCCCCTAAGTCAAAATGCACATGATGCAAATAAGCGTTCCTACTAGGGATCCTGCATGAGGTCAAGTTATTCTAGGTTCAAAACCTAGGTATAGGTTCTAGACTGTGTACCCGAGCGGACAACTCGAGTCGAGGAGGGGGCTACGTACCGGGGACCCGCGGGATCGTCCGGCTTAGTAACTTGTCCGGCCTCTTTCTTATTTCAAGGTATGACACTAACAGAATAGGGAGTCTCCACCAGTGAGCACATCCCCGGAGGTGAGAAGAGAAGGGTTTCGACACAGTTTATATATAAAGTTCACATAATATCAAAGCGGTAAAGCATGTAGCACATAAGGCATGGAAACATGTAGGAAAATCAGATAAAGCCAAACATAACAATTATTCTAAGCTCGAATTCTTAAACCCTGAACCGAAGTTCTGGGTTTGTGTCCCCAGCAGAGTCGCCAGAGCTGTCACACCTCCTTTTTCACTACTACACCCCCGAAAGGGTATAATAAAGGGAGTTATTTCCAACTTGAAGTGACAATCGAAACGGGATTATTATTAAAGATTCAGAGTCGCCACTTGGGAGATTTATGGTGTCCCAAGTCACCGGTTGAATCCCGAATCGAGGAAAAGAATGACTCTGTTTAACAGTCCGCGAACAAGAAATCCGAGTAAGGAATTCTGTTAACCCGGGAGAAGGTGTTAGGCATTCCCAGATTTCGTGGTTCTAGCACGGTCGCTCAACTGTTATATTTGGATTTATCTGATTCCAAAACATGTTTTAGCTTATGTGCTTTTTAACCGTAAACCGCTTTTATTATTATTATTTTAGAGAATTGCAACGTCGTGAAAACACGTCTCGAACCACGTTACATAAATGCACCCGCGGTTTTTGACACATTTAAACTTCGTTGAGATTTGGATTTGGGTCATATAAATGTGCACCCGTATTTAGGAAGGTAATGTTATTAAAATACGTGCCTAAAGAGACTAACGCGTTATTATCTTTGGAGAGGGCCGTGAAATTCACTAAACGGCCCATCCCGAATTCTAAGTATTTTAACATAAAATTTAAAAAGGGCCCCGCAATTTTTGCATTTTTATTTGGCGAGGCTCATCTCATTTTTTATTTAAAGGTC
>NW_017696681.1:0-3198 GCF_001879085.1 Nicotiana attenuata
CTTTCTCAACTTCGAAATGATCCGATCAACCCCTCGAAACTCACCCGAGGCCCCCGGGACCTCAACCAAAGGCACAAACATATCCTAATACCTTATTCAAACTTGTTCCAACCTTCAGAACACTCAAAACAACATCAAAATGTTAAATTTGCATCGGATTCAAGCCTAAGAATCCCAAAATCTTCTAGATTACGCTTTTGATCAAAAACCCGACCAAACCACGTCCGAATGACCTGAAATTTTGCACACACATCCCAAATGACACAACGGAGCTACTGCAACTTCCGGAATTTCATTCCGACCTCTATATCAAAATCTCACCTATCAACCGGAAAACGCCGAAATCTAAATTTCGCCAATTCAAGCCTAAACCTTCCACGGACCTCCAAAATGCATTCCGATCACGCTCCTAAGTCCCAAATCACCTAACGGTGCTAACCAAATCATAAAAATTCCAATACGAGATTATATGCAAACAAGTCAAATCTTGGTCAAACCTTTCAAATTTTTAAGCTTTAAACTGAGAACTGTTCTTCCAAATTCATTCTGGTTAACCTGAAACCAAAACCAACGATTTACATAAGTCATAATACATCACGCGGGGTAAGTCATGCCCAAGAACTGACGAACAAAGTGCAAAAGCTCAAAACGACCGGTCGGGTCGTTACATCCTCCCCCACTTAAACATACGTTCGTCCTCGAACGCGCCCAAAGTTGTTCCAAAGGCCAACCAATCGCTGAATAACCTTACCATGCATATACCCGGGGGTGATCCCACGTCACCCTATCTCATATAGGTCCGATAACACAAAGCAACTAAAAATTTGCAATCCAACCTAGTCCTTAAACCTTAGAACCACATTTCCACTTCCGAAATCATCCACAAGATCAGAATCTCACATCTATATTCAGAATAAGCCCGAACCAGCTATAACAAACCATATCTATAACCTCAGGTGCAATTACATGATATACCACATAACTCAAACACTGGTAGCGATAACTTCTAATCACCGTAGCTGCACATAACAACCGAATATCGATAGAAAACCTCTTATCAACTAAAGTCTTATTCCAGCACTTTCATATACTGCCAATGATAAATGAAACACGTAGTAAACCATAACCATCTCTCAGATCAACTATTCATGAAGCCAATTCTCTTTTGGCAAAGACTATAGCAAATTCCCGAGCCAAACCTCGATACTATCCTTCCAACATGCTGAAATCGAATCCATTGTATTCATTAGAGATCCCAACGACCTTATCTAATTCCAACACAACTACTCTGGTGACATGACACCTCAATACAGACTAAGGTCACAGCTTGCGCAATACGCGCACCAATAAGAAATAATCCGAACATACTCTAATCATGCAAATGACTCAATTGAAAGAGCTGAACCTCAAGCTCCCATGCTCGAAATAGACGACCACATGCAATTTAATGTCTGGAACCAAAACAAATCACCATCCCCACGGGGAAGCAAACAACATACACCACACAACCGACAGGACATAACCGCTACACCATCCGCCGAGCAATATCCAATACTCTTCCCGCTCGACTTCCACTATGAAACCTCAATAGAACCGCACCATATGTGCCTATAACCAACAAGTCACAACACCCCGCAACACAGAAAGATAACTCATAGACCTCCCCAGATTACTAATAAGCTCAATAAAAATTGAATCGACACATCCCTCAATAATGCCATCCGGAGCCAACCAAGCCGACTCAAATTAGAACACACATCCACATTGGCCTGCCAACGAACTCCTTAACGAGGAAATCCTGAAGCTGCTCCTTCAACTCCTTTAACTCTGCCGGTGCCATACGATACGGTGCCCGGCATCAAATCAATACTGAAATCAACTACCTTGCCCGGTGACATGGCCGGCCACAAGAAACACATCCGAAAAGTCCCTCACCATCGGAACTGAATCAATATGAGGAGCCTCTGCACTGACATCCATCATAAGAGCCCAAATAAGAAAGACAATCCTTCCCAGCCATCCGCTGGTCTTCGAAATATGAAACCACTCTACCAAGAACATGATCCGTAGAACCTCGCCACCCGATCCGTGGCATTCCCGGCATGGCCCACAGCGCCGCCTTAGCACAATAGTCCAGAATAAAACAACATGGAGACAACTAGTCTGAACCCAATATCACATCCAAAATCTAACATACCAAGCACAAAAGATCCACTCGGGTCTCCAGACCCCCGATACGTCACTAAAACCAGTGCCGATACACACGACCCACAACCACAACATGGCTTGAATATGAGAACTCCCAGTCTCCAACTCCATATAGCACACGAATCACCATACCTGATCCCAATTCCGCTGTCCAAAGATACAACACACCTCCAATACCCAATCATCCATGAGAGGTACTCCTAAAATTCTTCTGTGCCACTAAGCAAACTCGAATATCAGCAGTCGATCCCACAAGAAAGCGCCGCAATACCATCAACTTAATCACATTGCCTTTTTATGAAACATATACCCTCGTCAAATCACCCCAATTAGCAATACCATTTCATTAATCATCTGAAGCCCATTTTTCTAATTATCTGAAACTGCCCGTGCTGTCTAAAAATTTTATGACCTTCCGTTCAGAACTAAACCGTAACCTTACACACGCAAATCTCAATCCTTCACAACATATCGCATATACCATACCGTCCTAGAATAACATGAGAACTTCATCTCCCTTCCGAGCCACAAACATCCACGTACTCAATTAGCCAAGAACTTTTCATTTGATCCAATCTAGGAGAAAATCACTTTACCTCCCATGCTCCCCATGCTTGCCGAAAATGTACACCTCTAACCGTGGTAGGAATCATTAAGAACTCTCCGACTCCCCTTTGCACAAACGAGCCTGACATGACTAAATCCTTCTAACTCAACCAAGCTACGTAGGCCACTAAAACCTAAGAGCATTGCCGCGAAATACCTTAAGAAACTCATTACCTTGTAACACCCAAAGAACTAATCATATCCTTACCGTACCGATCTGGCCTACTACCAAGCTGTCTCATCTATCCGAGCTCCCTTCTGATTTACCTTCACTTGATACTCCTTCTTGCTATAACATCACATTTCCTCAACCTAAACTTACCACACAAGACCCAAGCATAATACCACACGGCCTAAGGCTCACAACCCACTGAATACTCTTTT
>NW_017696682.1:0-3198 GCF_001879085.1 Nicotiana attenuata
CTATATGAAGTTGAATAAGATGTCCTATAGACATGGCTTCTAAACATAGTTTGAATATGCAGAAATTAAAATAGTCCTATAGGCATGGTTTCTAAATGCAGCTTGAACATGCAGAAATTTAAATAGTCCTATAGGCATGGTTCTACCCTTGGCATGCATAAATACCCAACCCTTTCACTAGCCAGCCCCAATCATTTATTACTAATTATTACAAACCAAGAATATTAAATTACATCAAAATACATAAAAATACAACTAGAGGAGGCCCGATTCTTGGTTCCTCCCTGAGCTATGGAATAACTGCCTTAAGATGCCATTGCTTCAAATCCTTTCTCAAACTTGAGTGTGTCAGAGTTCCCTAAGAGCCTCAATTGGACCCCGGGCAGTGCTCACACCCAAATTACATCACCAGAATAGGGATAAGTGCAGTGTGGAAATGCCATCCCTCATGTGTCCAAGTTCAGAGGGAGCTCATGGGTCACAAGGCAAGGCTCACATGAGGGGGGCAAGACTTAAGTCTGAGAGAGAGTGGAAGTGCAGAAACTGATTTTAAAAGATGAGGGAACAAAGGAAAGGAAAAGGGGAATGGGAGACAACCGTTAATACTTTGAAGAGTTGATAATTTAACACCAAAGGGGCAGGGGATTGGGAATCCATTGCAAGGGCCTATATATTTAGGCATGAGTCAATTCTGGGCATGCACAGCAACAGGGGTGTTGTCATGCTTGTAAATCAACCAGAACACACACATATAAGGGTAACATAGAGGTAATGATCCTAGGAGGACCAAGTTTGAGTCATGTTCAGCAATTTTTTATGCTGTCATGCCCCAAACAAACCATTAGTATCAAACACATTGGGGTAGGGATTTAGGATTCATAATACATTGATTCAGAAAAGGAGGAAAGAAATTACAGCATGCTAAATAAAGGTACTGAAATAGATACAAGCAGTAGGCAGACAAGAATGCAAGAACATTAAGTAACCATGTTGTTGTTGAGGCTGAAAACTTAGTTAGAACGTACCAGTTCAAAGAAGGCAAAATGTAGTAAAGAAAAGTAGCAGGACTTCGAAATATAGCTTTGGCTTTCAACCAGCTAAACAGGCCACAGTACAAGTAGTAAAGCAAGAGAGAGTGTTTTGAGTGTAAGAGTGAGTTCAGAACTAAAAGTGTTCGTGTGTGTGTTAATGAGAGAGTATGTATATATAGTAGTTCGAAAACCATGTAAAATATGGCAAGAGTTACAATTGTATAGTAATTATGGAACCAAGTACTAGCAGAATCAAATCAATGCAAGTGCTCATTTAATTAAGGGGCAATCAACCAACGGTAAGGGGCAGAAAATGTTTAAGGAAATAAATCAAGTAGAGCATCATGTACAGAATAGATAATTAGGGGTAAGTGCATAGGGGTTCAATTAAGGAAACAACTGATGGAGAATCAGTACAATACTTGGTTAACCAAATAAGGTAAGAAACACAATAAAAGTGCAGAATATGGAGACAATCAAAAATCAGCACATGGTAAATCAGGGAATCAAGGATTCGAAATTACTGATTTAAGGAGAGTAACATGGGTTCCCATGAATAAGCAAATAAAACAAGTTAAAATAGGAGAATCGAAAGTCTAAAGAGAAATTTTCAAATCAAGCCAAGAAACAGGGAGCTCAAAGCCAATCAAAGAGATAGTCATGAGTCATGTTTTTAACGTACAAATAGAGTGAGATTTGAGTAACCAAACATAGCAAGCAAAGGGGCCAGTCTTGCCCAGTCAAGACGAACACAAGCACATAGAGCTAATGTAAGTTAGGCATAAGGAACTTAGTAGAAACACATTCGAAGTGAGATAGTCGCAGAAACTCAAACAAGAGCACGCCGGTCACAAAATCAAACGAAGAAACCTAGAAGAATTAGGGCTTTCAACATAGGCGAGGTTAAAGAGAAGACAGAAACCCAGAATCGGAAGAATTGCACAAAGGGAATAAGAGATTTCGAAAAGAACTTCTACACTTAAACAAACAGTCTCAGACCCAAAATCATAAGATTTTCAACAATAGAAGGGTTTTAGAAAGAGGGTAAACAAACAGATCGGACAAAAACTCCGGCAAACAAACATTCGCTTAATAAACAGTCAAAAGAAATTAGGGGTCTTAACATGCAAACTCAGGCAGAAGGATAATACGAGCAAACACAGCAAAACATATCAAAAAATCAGAGAAAGGTTTCGAAATAACTTAACAGAAACCCTAATCGAAAAGATAAGGAGTTTTGAAAGCGGAGCTTTAAAAGAAACTTCGAGAAAAACGCTTAAAAGTTCAGAGCAGACATAGGTCTTAAACAAATCTAAGAGGAGTCAAGAGAACCTTGAAGGTTAGGGTTTCAGAGGAACCCCAAGTGGTGAGAAAGGCTTTGAAAACCATCGATTTAAGCAGGAGACTCAAGAGTTAGACTCGAATAGCCATGGCTGGCCGGAGAAAGGTCAGAGACGACCGGAGAACCGCCGTAAACTGGAATCGACCAAGGTCTGGACCAAGCTCTTTCAAGATCTAGCCTTGAAACCATAATAATCGACACGTAGAAGCCATGGGAGGTGGATACAGGCCTCCAATGACCTTGGAAGCCATGGATTTGGGAGGTTTCAGGGTTGGAGTTTGATGGCGGCGGCTAGGGTTTGAGGAGTCTCAGAGAGAATTGAGGGAGAAGGGAATTCAAGGGCGGCTGAAATGAGAGAATGGGTAGGGTTTGGGGGGTTGTTGGATTAAAAAAGGAAAGGAATTATGAGGACCGTTGATCTTTTAGATCAACGGCCGGGATTTAGTGGGTCTTTGGGTCAGGTAGGCGGATTTAGTATTTGTGTTGGGTATTTTAATTCGAAATTGGGTTGGGATTGGGGTTTGAACTGGTTATAATTGAAAAAAAAATGGGGCTACCATTTAAATAACCATTTTTCCCTTTTTGATTTTTAAAAAATAGTAAATAATTTCTGGAAATAAATTAAGGGTACTAAAATGATTAATAGCACATAATTAACTATACTAAAATGATTAATAGCACATAATTAACTATTTAAAAATACCAGACCTAATTTTTTTGAATATGAACGTAATTGATCCTAAAAAAAGGCTAATATTGTAATTACATACAATTTAACTTTAAAACTACTAAATGACCTTGTAAAAACTATGCAAAAATTATATT
>NW_017696683.1:0-3198 GCF_001879085.1 Nicotiana attenuata
AGGTTCAGCGTGGTGATGCCAGAGATGTGACCATTGGACATGATGGAGTATTGAGGATGCAGGGCCGGATTTGTGTGCCCAATGTTGATGGCCTTCGAGAGTTGATTCTAGCAGAGGCCCATAGCTCGCAGTATTCCATCCATCCGGGTGCCGCGAAGATGTATCAGGACCTGAGGCAGCACTACTGGTGGAGGCGGATGAAGAAAGATATAGTTGACTATGTGTCTAGATGCCTCAACTGCCAGCAGGTGAAGTACGAGCACCAGCGCCCGGGTGGGTTGCTCCAGCAGATAGAGATTCCGGAGTGGAAATGGGAGTGCATCACCATGGATTTTGTATCTGAACTTCCACGGACCTTGAGGAAGTTTGATTCCATTTGGGTTATTGTGGACCGGCTGACCAAGTCCGCTCATTTCATTCCTGTGTGTACCACTTATTCATCGGAGCGGTTGGCAGATATTTATATCAGGGAGATCGTCCTTTTCCATGGTATTCCAGTTTCTATCATTTCAGACAGAGGTACTCAGTTTACATCGCGGTTATGGAGAGCTGTGTAGTAGGAGTTAGGCACTCGGGTGGAGTTGAGCACAGCATTTCACCCCCAGACGGACGGACAGTCCGAGCGCACTATTCAGATTCTTGAGGACATGCTCCGTGCGTGCGTGATTGAGTTTGGAGGGTCTTGGGATCATTTCTTGCCATTGGCGGAGTTTGCTTATAACAACAGTTATCAGTCCAGCATTCAGATGGCGCCGTATGAGGCTTTATATGGCAGGAGGTGTAGATCTCCGGTGGGTTGGTTTGAGCCGGGTGAGGCCAGGCTATTGGGAATAGAGATGGTTCAGGATGCATTAGAGAAGGTCAAGGTGATTCAGGACGGACTCCGTACAGCCCAGTCTAGACAGAAGAGTTACGCGGACAGGAAGGTTCGTGATGTTTCATATATGGTTGGTGAGCGGGTTCTGCTTCGGGTCTCACCTACGAAAGGCATCATGAGGTTTGGAAAGAAAGGGAAGCTGAGCCCGAGGTTTATTGGCCCTTTTGAGATCTTGAGGCGAGTTGGGGAGGTTGCTTATGAGCTCGCCTTACCTCCCAGCTTGGCCGGAGTTCATCCGGTATTTCATGTTTCGATGCTCCGGAGGTATCACGGTGATCCGTCGCACGTGTTGGATTTCAGTTCAGTCCAGTTGGACAAGGATCTATCCTATGTTGAGGAGCCAGTGGCTATTTTGGACAGGCAGATCAGAAAGTTGAGGTCAAAGAACATAGCTTCAGTAAAAGTTCAGTGGCGGGGCCAGCCGGCCAAGGAGGCGACTTGGGAGACCGAGCAGGATATGCGCAGCCAGTGCCCTCATCTTTTCACTTCTTCAGGTATGTTCTCTATGCTCGTTCGAGGACGAACGAATGTTTAAGTGTAGGAGGATGTAACGACCCGGCCGGTCGTTTTTGGAATTTACGCCCCGATTCCCCATTAACTGCTTTCCCTAAGTTCATTTCTGATATTTTGGTTCGCCGGGACGTTCTAAGTTAGTGCAGCTGGTATGTTTTCCCTTCTGGTATTTTCGCTTCTGCGGTTTGGGAACCGCAGAAGCGGAGCCGTAGAAGCGGCTTCCTCATCGCAGAAGCGATTTTTGGCTTCCCCTCAGAGACCGCAGAAGCGGTCATCTTTCCGCAGAAGCGGAACCGCTGGAGCGGTCATGTGTCCGCAAAAGCGGATTTCCCCCTTTAATGAGAAACCGCAGAAGCGGTTATTTTGCCGCTTAAGCGGGACCGCAGAAGCGGTCCCTTGTCCGCAGAAGCGGAAATGTCTTGGCAGAAATAGGAAATTTCGAGGGTTTAATTTCATAAGTTTGAAAATCAATTTTGAGCTCGGGCAAGGGCGATTCTGAGAGAATTTTGGAGAGGAGATTATTGGGTAACATTTCTATGATCCTTTCTAATTATATTCTATCATTTAGTAGTTAAATCCACCTTTTAAATTCGAATTAAGGATCAAAAATGGAAGAATTTGGGTGAAAGTTCATTGACTAAACTATTGGATTTTGAGGGACTATTCGACCTCCGATTTCTGAGATTTTTATATGATTAGACTCGTGAGAGTACGAGGTTTCTGAAAATGTGAAAAGTATTCGGTTCTGAGACGTTGGCCTGAGGGGCGTTTTGGTCATTTCACCTATTTTCGCGCCTTAGCTTTAATTTCAATAGTGGAATCAGTTGTTTGCAATATTATTTACGATTTGTAATTTAATTGAATAGATTTGGGCCATTTGGAGTCGGATACTCGTGGCAAGGGCATCGTTCCCTAGTTGACTTCGCACCGGTTCGAGGTAAGTGGCTTGCCTAACCTTGTGTGGGGGACTTCGTCCCTTAGGATGTGATAATTGGTAATTGAATGCCTCGTACGTGAGGTGACGAGCGCGTACTTGAGAAAATTGTTGAAACCCGGATTTTTACTTAAATACTTGATTTGGATTCTCTTTCATATTTGCCTTACTTTACTTGCTTTTATAGCCCGTGTTAGCGTAGAAGAGCATGTTTAATTGATCCAAGCTGCCTATTTGTTTAAATTGTCTTAACTGTGATTACGTGGAGCATGTTAGGCCAGTATTATTTGATGCCTTGTATTGTTGTACTTAAATTTCTGAATAATTCGTTGATGTTGGTTGCGCATTTGTATTGGGACTACAGATGCGGATTCCGGGAGTTCCCCCCTGATTGTTTACTTTGGGACTACGGGTTTGATTCCCGGGAGATCCCCCTGTACTTTTATTTTGGGACTACGGGACGGTATCCCGGGAGTTTCCCTTGTACTTTTATTTTGGGACTACGGGACGGTATCCCGGGAGTTTCCCCTGCACTTTTATTTTTGGACTACGGGACGGTATCCCGGGAGATCCCCCTGCACACTGATGATTGGATTACGGGACGAAGGGTGACTGGGGAAACAATACTGCATACGGAATCTGATTCTGGATGGGAGATGAAGGCATCCGATTAACCAAATAACAAGCTGTGAGAACTGCATCGCCCCAAAAACGCAACGGAATATGAGATTCAATGAGAAGTGTGCGAGCAGTCTCAATGATGTGCCTATTCTTTTTCTCTGCAACCCCATTTTGCTGAGGGGTATAAGGACAAGAGATCTGATGAATAATCCTTGAGAAGTCATAAACTGCTGAAATTGAGTAGGATAAAACT
>NW_017696684.1:0-3198 GCF_001879085.1 Nicotiana attenuata
TTTATAATTTTAAAAGGGGAAAATGGCTATTTAAATGATAGCCCAATTTCATTTCAATTGTATCCTAAATTGAACCCCAAATCAGACCCAATTTCCCCCCGGCCCAATTTCGTTTAAACCCGACCCCTAACCCATTTTAACGACCCAACTCGGACTCCCCACCTAACCCCTTTAATCCTAGCCGTTGATCATTTAGATCAACGGCTCCTATACGCCCTTTCCTTTTTAACCCCAAACGACCCCTTACCCTACTTCATTTCTCACCAACTGACGCCTCTGAATCCCTCTTCTCTCTCAACTCTCTTAGAAACCTAACACGAACCCTAGCCGCCTCCATCAAACTACACCCTAATCCACCCTAAACCCTGCCTAATCCATGGCCTCCCATGGCCATTGGAGATGTGTGGTGGCCTTCCATGACTCTTGGGTGTTTGTTTCTGTGGTTTCATGGCCAGTCCTCGAAGGAATCTGGTCCAGTCCTTGCTCAACTGCTGTTCATGGCTTTTCTCCGATCATCCCTGACCTTTCTCCGGCCAGTCGTGGCCGTTCGAGTCAGATCCTTAACTTTCCTGGTTAGATTGGTAACTTTCAAGGCCTTTCTCACATTTTCTGGGTTTTTTGAAACCCTAATCTTTAAGATCCTTTGATTTTCTTTCAGATCTACTTTAGATCCGTACTTGCTGTGAATGTCAAGTGTTTTTCTCGAAAGTTCTTCAACTTTTCTTTCAAAACAACTTTTCGTTCAGGTTTTCCTTTAAGTTTTTCAAAAGATCTCTTCTCTGGTTATTAAATTTTGTTTGTGATTCTGTTATGTTTTGCTCATGTTGTTCTTCTATCTGAGTCAGCATGTTGAAAACCCTAATTCCTTTTTGGGTCTCATTCGAGTTCTGAAGTTGTTCATTAGATGTGTACTTGTTTGATTAAGTGCTTGTTTGACTTATTTGTTTTACCATATTTTAAACTTGATTTTTGTTGAAAACTCTAGGTCTTTGGGTCTGAAACTGTTTGTTTGAATGTATACTTGACTCGATTGAAAGTTCTTGTTTCAGACTCTCTTTTCTTTATGTGACTTATCTGATTTTTACTATCTTTCAACTCGACTATGGTTGAAACCCTGACTTCTCGAAAGGTTTCCTCACTTGTTACTGCAAGACCTTTACTTGTTTTGACTCTCTTCTTCACTTCGGCTATACGTATGATCCCCGACTATCTAACTTTGTTCACTACTGAATCCTATGCTTATTTCTGCTACTATTGTATGCTGTTTCTTTTGCCAATGTGCTTGGCCTCGCATGACTGATGTTTCTGTTCACTCTATTTATATACTGAAGTGCAGAAGCATATTCTTCCTTGATTGATCTTAATCTTGTGATTGATTTAAAAAACTTTCTTTTTATGAACCTTTATTTCACTCGCCTGTTTAAAATTAATTGATGCTTTTCCCTTTACTGTGATGTTTTACCTTGCTGATTTCTTTCCAAAAATAAGCATATTTTTGTACTTAGACTCAATTGTTCACTGCATGCTTTTACTACCCCTTATATGGCAATAATCAGTCTGCTTCCAAACTGATTTTCTTTCCTTAATTCGACCTGTTGCTACCCGTTAGACAGTGATTCCTTAATTAAAAGGGAATCACTTGGGTAATTGATTCTGACTTGTGATTGTTTCCATGTTTGTATCAAGACTTTACTTATTACCTCTCCTTCACTCGTTTTCAAAAAATTATAAATACCCTGCACCCCTCTTCTTTCAAACACACGAACGAACCATCCGAGTTCAGAACACACACTTCACTCAAAACTCTCTCTCTCTCTCTTCCCTGTTACTACTTGTGTTACTACTTTGTCTAACCAGCTGAAAGCCAAGGCTAGGCTGTGGAAATTTGCTTACTTTTCTTTCTGCACTTTGCTTCTTACTGGTATGTCCTAGTTAATCTTCAAGCATCAATAACAACATGTTTCTTTAACTGTTTCCTTCGCTCTTTCCTATTTCTGTTTATGTGTATGCAATCAAGCATCAATAACAACATGTTTCTTTAACTGTTTCCTTCACTCTTTCCTATTTCTGTTTATGTGTATGCAATCAAGTTTCATTACTGAGCATACTGTAATCTACTCCCTCCCCTTTCTAAATTAATGTGTTCCCTTATGTATGTACTCTGTCAGTCACTTGATTATGTGATTTGCTGAATTATGAATCCAAACCCCCATATCCTCCTTTGTGCTTGTGTTCTCTGGCTGGTTTGTGGGCATGCCAGCATCATCTATTGTTGTGCATGTCCCAAACCTGACCCCTTTTGTGCAGTTGCTGATTCTGTGTAATTTACGTTTTACTACTACTGTTTTCAAATCATCCTTACCCCTTACTATTCTCAACCCAGTTTTAAATACAATCTCTGTTTCTGCACTTCCACTATACTCTTAGAACTTATTTCTGCCCCTCTTGTGTGAGCCTTGCCTTGGGACCCATGAGCTCCCTCTGAACTTGGACACATAAGGGCCGGCCCTTCCACACTGCACCCATCTCTATCTGGTTATGCAAACCTGGGTTTAAGCACTGCCCGGGGGTCCCTTGAGACCCTTAGGAAACTTTGACACACCCAGGTCTGAGAAAGGCTTTGAAACAAATGGTGCTTGAGTTGGTTTATTCCATAGCTTAGAGAGGAAGTCAAGAATCAGGCTTCCTCTGGTTGTAACTTCTTCTTTTACACTTTTCTGATGTAATTTAGTATTTGGTCTGTAATAATTTGTAATAAATATTGGGGTTGGCTAGTGACAAAATGGAATGGGTAATTATGCATGTTTAGCTATTAGAAGGGTAGATAACATGCCTATAGGACCTGTTTTAAATTCTGCATGTTTTAAATCTACATTTAGATAACATGCCTATAGGACCTGTTTTAAATTCTGCATTTTTTTATTCTACATTTAGATAACATGCCTATAGGATCTGTTTCTAAATTTCGCATGTTTTATTACCACACTTAGACACCATGACTATAGGATCTAAATGACTACAATCAGATATCATGTCCATAAGGTTAAAATCAGTATTTTTCATAGAAATCATGCCTATAGGAATTTCAAGTAAATCCTGCCTGCTTCGTTTCACGTTCGACTAGATATCATGTCTATAGGAATTAAAAAATCAGCAATAGTAGAGATCATGCCTATAGGATCTGAAACCACTCTAGTT
>NW_017696685.1:0-3197 GCF_001879085.1 Nicotiana attenuata
ACTGCCAATCTCTTGGGAAAGCAAAATCACAGCTATTCAGGAATCAAAGAACATTGCCACTCTCAAGTTGGATGAGCTAATTGGAAATCTCACTGCCTATGAACTTAGAAGGCAAACCATGAAGATGGATGCACCTAAGAAGGAAAGGAGCATGGCATTCAGAATCACTGAAGGTGCTGATCTAGATGAGGATGAAATGACCATGATCACAAAGGATTTTAAGAAGTACCTAATAAGAGAAAATGGTCCTTCAAGAAATGGAAGCTACAACAAACCAAGGGTTCCTGAAAAACAAACCAATGAGGGGTGCTACAAGTGTGGGAAGACTGATCACCACATCAAAAATTACCCTCAATGGGAAATTGAATGGAAGAAGGAAAGAGCTGAACGAAGGAACAGGAAGAAGGAACAGGTTCATCCCAAGAAGAACAAAGGATCAACAAAGGCTATGGTTGCTGCTTGGGGTGAAAGCTCAGATGATGACTCAGAAGACGAAGATGGAGATGAATAAGCACTTATGGCAATAGGGAAATCCGATGAGGAATCTGAGGTAAGTATAATTCATCTCAAAGACATGATTAAGTTTTTGTCTAAAGAAAGTCTATCTGAATTACTTCTAGATTTCATTGATGAATTTGAAGTTATAAACAATGAAAAGGAACAGCTGTCTAAGGAGTGTGTGATTCTGAAAGCTAAGTGCAAAAACCTGGAACTTAGGGCTAATGAGAGTGATAGTAAAAATGCTGAGTTGAAGAACCAGGTTCATGAACTTGACACCACAGTCCTAGAGCTTAAATCTGAAAATCTAAAATTGAAATTAGGAACTGGTAAAAAGAAATCTGATCACATATAACTCACTTTAGAAGAAAATGTAGGAAAAATGAAAGATGAGTTGTACAAAAGAGATGAGCAGATAAGAGTCCTTAAGGAGGATCTAAACAAGGTTAAGCACGAGCTAGATAGAACGTGCAAATGGAACAAGGCCTCTGATGCACTCTCTTGGTTGCAAGACCATCACAGTAGCAATAAGAAAGGACTTGGCTACAGGACCCCTGCACCTAAGTGGGATCCCAAAAGCAAGTACCTCACACTTCCTGAGAACAAAATTTGCACACACTGTGGTAAAACTGGTCACTATAAAAGTGAATGCATTGCAAAAGAAAAGGCTAGTTAAAAGAATAAAGTATTTGTTCAAGGGAAAAGTAGGCTGCCAGGTTGGGCTAAAAAGAATCTGATTTACCCTTTTGCCTATAGAAAGGGACCCAAACTAGTTTGGGTTCCTAAGACTAACCCCTGATTTCCTTTTGCGGGTCCAAGTGAAGGGGAGCAGCCTAATATGGTACATTGATAGTGGCTGCTCAAAGCATATGACATGAAGCAAGAACCAGTTCCTTTCACTTGAGAACCTTAAAGGAGGTAATGTCTCCTTTGGAAATGGGAAGAAAGATGAGATCATTGGGGTTGGAAAGGTAGGTAAGACTGATTCTCACTCTATTGATAATGTCTACTTGATAGATGACCTAAAGTACAGTCTAATCAGTGTAGCACGATTATGTGATAGAGGTTACTTGGTAGCATTCACCACTACTAAATGATTTGTGATTAAAATTACCACTGACAAGATTGTTTTGCAGGGAAATAGAGTAAACAATACATACATTGTAGATTTGTCCACACTTTCAGAAAATGAACTCACTTGCTTAAGTGTGTTGGACAATGATCCCCTCCTTTGGCACAAGAGACTTGGACATGCAAGTCTGAGTCAACTCAACAAATTAGTCTCCAAGGACCTGGTGATAGGGCTGCCTAACATCAAGTTCAAGGAAGACAAAGTTTGTGAGGATTGTGCAAGGGGGAAGCAGGTAAGATCTTCTTTTAAATGCAAGAAAGTGGTAAGCACCACCAGAATGATGGAACTGGTCCATATGGATCTCTGTGGTCCAATGGGAATATTAAGCAGAGGTGGTAAAAGACATGTGATGGTGCTTGTTGATGATTACTCTAGGTTTACTTGGATATTATTTTTAACATCTAAAGATGAAGCATCTGACATGTTTACTTCTTTTGTTAGAAAAACTCAGAAACAACTAGGTAATCAATTTGCATCAATTAGGTCTACCATGGAACTGAATTTAAAAATGCTAAGTTTGCTGAATTTTTGCATGCTACATCATAAATAGTTGCATGACTAGATCTCTTGTTAAGAAGATTCCCTATGAGTCACTTAAAGGGAGAAAGCTAAATATATCCCATCTTAGGGCATTTAAATGCAAGTGCTTTGCGCACAATAATGGCAAAGACGGCCTAGGTAAGTATGATCCTAGAAGTGATGAGGGAGTATTCTTGGGATATTCTTCACATAGTAAAGCTTATAAGATATAGAGTAAAAGAACTATGTGTGTAAAAAAAAATGTATATGTTATTTTTTTTAAAACTAACATTCTTTCTGAGAGGCAAAAATAAGATAATGAAGAGATTGGGATGATAAGAAATTCAAACGGTGAAGTCACAGTCCAGACTGAAGCTGCACCAGAAGAAGGAACAGGTGATGGAACAGGTTCTTCTACCCAGGGCAACATGACAGGGGGAACTGACTAGAGAGGAACTGATCCTCTAACCTCGAGGGAACCTGTCCATGAACCTATTCCTCAGTAACAAAACCAGGAAGGAACATCCAAAGAAATTGACACTCCTATTGCAACATCCACGAAATTGGATATAGATGAACCTGGTTCATCTGTTGATTAGAAGTTGTATAGGGGAATGATTGGTTCTCTTTTATATCTCACTACTAGCTGACCTGACATTGTGTGCAGTATAGGTCTTTGTGCTCGATTTCAGGCAAATTCAAAGGAGTCCCACTTGACTAATGTAAAGAGAATATTGAGATACTTGAAAGGCACCACTGACCTTTGCCTTTGGTATCCAAAAGGTAGTAATTTTAATCTAGTGGGATATGCTGACACTGATTATGCAGGTTTCCTAGTGGATTGGAAGAGCACCTCAGGTATGGCACACTTCCTTGGTTCATGTTTTGTGTCATGGGCTACCAAAAAGCAAAATTCAATGGCCTTATCTACTGCTGAAGCTGAGTATGTTGCTGCTGCTTCAAGTTGTGCTCAATTGTTGTGGATCAAACAACTATTACTGAACTTTGGAATTGATGTTGGTTGCATCCCTATATTTTTTGTGATAAC
>NW_017696686.1:0-3197 GCF_001879085.1 Nicotiana attenuata
CACCTTTGACCCCCATAAGATAAGGTCGAAATTTCTCCATCGCAAACACAATAGCCAATAGCTCTTTTTCCGTCACTTTGTAGTTTCTTTGGGCCTCATTCATCGTCTTGCTAGAATAGTACACAGGATGGAACATCTTGTTGATCCGTTGACCTAACACCGCACCCACCGCTACATCACTCGCATCGCACATAAGTTCAAAAGGAAAATCCCAATTAGGTGCGGTGATGATAGGAGTTGTGGTCAACTTGTGTTTCAATAGCTCAAAAGACTCCATGCACTTCTCATCAAAGATAAACTTGACATCCTTCTCTAACAATTTGCAAAGCGGGTTCACAATTTTTGAAAAATCTTTAATGAAATGCCGGTAGAACCCGGCATGACCAAGAAAACTCCTCACCCCTTTGACAGAAGTAGGGGGAGGGAGCCTTGAGATAACCTCGATTTTTGCCTTATCAACTTCAATTCCTTGCCTTGAGATTTTGTGACCCAATACAATACCCTCTTGCACCATAAAGTGACATTTCTCCCAGTTGAGCACAAGGTTGGTCTCTTCACATCTTTCCAACACCCTATCCAAGTTCACCAAACATTCCTCAAATGAATCCCCCACCACGCTGAAATCGTCCATGAAGACCTCCAAGATATCCTCCACCATATCGGTGAAAATTGCCATCATACATCTTTGGAAGGTCGCCGGGGCATTACATAGTCCAAATGGCATTCTCGAGAAAGCAAACGGGCCATAAGGACATGTAAAGGTTGTCTTCTCCTGATCCTCCGGGGCAATGAGAATTTGATTGTACCCCGAGTAGCCATCTAGAAAACAATAAAAGGCCCGGCCCGCAAGACGATCGAGCATTTGGTCCAAGAATGGTAGTGGGAAATGATCTTTTCTTGTCGCTTTATTCAACTTTCTATAGTCCATACACACTCTCCAACCCGTAACTGTCCGAGTAGGAATCAATTCATTGTTGGCATTGGTCACTACCGTCATTCCACCCTTCTTTGGCACACATTGGACCGGAGAGGTCCATGAACTATCCGAGATCGGGTAAACCACACCGGCGTCTAACCACTTGATAACCTCCTTCTTTACCACTTCTTGCATTGCTTCATTTAATCTTCTTTGATGTTCAAGAGAGGGCCTTGCATCCTCCTCCAAAATGATCTTGTGCATGCAAAATGCGGGGCTTATCCTCGAATGTCGGCCAATGTCCATCCAACCTCCTTTTTGCGCTTTTGAAGAACCACCAAAGTGGCGTCAACCTGCATGTTAGTTAGGCACGAAGAAAGAATAACAGGTAAAGTAGAATTTGAACCCAAAAACTCATACCTGAGGTATGGAGGAAGTGGCTTCAACTCCAACACCGGTGGCTCCTCAATTGATGGCTTGGTTGGCGGAGTTTTGCGATTTTCAAGATCCAAGGATAGCTTCCTAGGCTCATAAGAATATGAACCCATACCATGCAATGCATTCACGCACTCCACTCTACCGGCATCATCATTGACATCCATGTTAAGAAGCACGGCTTCAAGAGGATCTTCAACATTGATCAAGGCACTTGTGTCATCCACTATCACCGCTGTGACAATGTCCACAAATGAACACACCTCCGTGCTATTGGGTTGTCTCATTGATTTGCACATATGAAATACCACCTTCTCATCACCCACACGGAATGTTAACTCCCCTACTTCCACATCAATCAATGCCTTCCCCGTAGCTAGGAAAGGTCTTCCAAGAATAATAGGCACTTCGAAATCCACTTCACAATCCAATATGACAAAGTCGGCCGGCAATATGAATTTGTCCACCCGGACAAGCACATCGTCAATTATACCTAGAGGCCTCTTCATCGACCGGTCCGCCATTTGAAGTCTCATTGAGGTTTGCCTAGGTTGCCCAATTCCCAAAGTCTTGAAGACTGAGTACGGCATCAGATTAATGCTAGCCCCCAAGTCACATAGGGCCTTAGCAAAGTCCGCACTCCCGATAGTGCAAGGAATAGTGAAAGCTCCAGGGTCTTCTAGTTTCGGGGTCATAGAATGCACAATTGCACTAACTTGGTGCGTCATCTTTATTGTTTCACACTCCATAGAACGCTTTTTGGTGACTAAATCTCTCATAAATTTTGCGTACCCAGGCATTTGTTCAAGTGCCTCCACTAAAGGAACATTGATTGTGAGGCTCTTCATCATGTCTATGAATTTCTTGAACTGATTGTCATTCTTTTGCTTTGCTAACCGCTAAGGATATGGTGGAGGTGGTCTAGGCAAGGGTGCATTGGCCTTGGGCACCGCCGGCTCGGGTATATCAATAATGTGTTCCCTAGATGGGTTCACGGTATCTTGAGTCTCTACCCCGGCCTCATCATCAATATCAATCCGCACATCATTTGTCACTATTGGTTCAACCACATTGTCAACATTCAAAGGTGCATCATCATCATGCAACTCAATTTCATCATTCACAACCTGATTCTCAACCGAGGCATGCACATCACCGCCTCTTCCACTCCTAGTTGTAACCGCCATCAGATGATTGTTACCCCCCTTCGGGTTCACTACCGTATCACTTGGTAGCGCACCTTTTGGTCGGGTATTTAAAGCTTGAGAAATTTGTCCTATTTGCACCTCTAGGTTCTGGATAGACGTGTTATGTGAAGCCAATTGTGCGTCAGAATCTTAGTTCTTTTTCATCATCTGCTCGAAAATCATCTCTATCTGTCCCATATCACTTCCGGAAGAACTAGGCCCTTGTGACTGAAAGGGGGGTGGGTTGTTTGGTTGTTGGAACATGGGGGGCCTTTGAAAGCCTTGCCCCCTACCACCATTGTTCCACCCTCCTTGATTGCTATTGTTGTTGTTCCAATTGTTGTTGTTCCCGTTCCAATTGCCTTGGTTATTTCCTTGATTACCCCAATTGTTGTTCTGATTGTTATTGTTCCAATTGTTACCACCTTGTTGTTGATTATTGTTATTCCAATTGCCGCCTCCTTGTTGATTGCCCCAATTGCCTTGGGGGCGTCATTGTTGATTCCCTTGATTTCCTCTATTTCCTTGGTAGTTATTGACATATTGGCATTCCTAACTTTGATCATCAAAACACTCGTTCGAATAACCACCACCATCATTGTGTTGTCAAACGGCTCACAATTACCTGTTGCTGTTGTTGCCCCATCTGCCTCCTTTTC
>NW_017696687.1:0-3197 GCF_001879085.1 Nicotiana attenuata
AGTCTACACGGGTCTCAAGACCCCCAATCACTACAACACACGAACGATGGACTCGGTCGACCATGATAGAGTCACCCACCGGTGTAGACACATATACCGGAATACCCAAGGCATCATTAGGCATGACCAAGCATGGTGCGAAATAAGATGAAACATATAAATACGTAGATCCTGGATCAAATAGTACTGAAGCATCTCGATCACAAACCAGAACCGTACCTGTGATCACCGCATCTGAGGCCTCTGCCTCGGGCCTAGCCTGGAGTCCATAGCAATGGGGCTGGGCCCCACCACCCTGAACTGAATCCCCAGGTCGATCTGCTGCTAGCTGACCTCCGCCCCTGGTGGTCTGAGCTCCACCTCTATGGCCTCTACCTCCACCTCTATGGCCTCTACCTCCACCTCTGGCTGGCTGTGGAGCATTTGGTGCCTGAATCATAGGACGGGGACCCTGCTGCTGCGACTGAGTACCCCTCAATCTCGGGCAAGCTCTCCTGATGTGACCATACTCACCACACTCATAACACCCCTCTGAACGCTGTGGCTGGCCCTGGCGACCTGTATGACCTCCGCGGAAACTCTAAAGTGGCGGTGCGCTGATGGGAGCTGCGGTACNNATAATATTGAGCGCTACATTATATTAACAACATCGTCAACGATCATTTTACATACGGTTCCATCATCACATATAAAGACATAACTTATCGAGTATCTCATTAGTTTTCAGGTACCTGAGCCTCTCCCATGAGGTCTTATAAAATATTATGTCATGGTGCTACTTNATAAAGCACTTGCCTCCTTATTATGACCATCTTGAACATTTGCTCCTCTCCTTCTTCAAGGAGTTTTATCTTTGGAACCGATTAGTCTATTACGCTTCAAGAGTTCCATAGACTATGTCCATCATGGACTTTATTCTATTTGGAGCATTAGTAGCTGAAATATGACATTTAGTTTAGGTCAGCAAATGCGCATGGAAATATTTTGCAAATGAATTATCACTTGAACTTCAAGTTCATATTTTCTTGTACGAGGATCTAATGTACTCATAATAATTCATTCCATGTATTACTGTTTTTTCTGCTGCTCATTTTCTCCCCCTAATGTTGGGATCACCAACACATATCCCCAACCTTCATTGAGACCAATCTTTGTGCATTGTGGTGGCACAATTAAATCATATAGTACATCCATATTTCTAGATGAAAATATTTGGTTCCTGACCCTGAACCAATTGTGATGGGGAGAATTTATCATAACTTGTTGGCTAGATGCGTACAAGTGCTGTTGTATATTAAATAATATACTTAATACAAAATTTCTATTTGGAGTTTTGTTCTCATAACCAATGGTTTAGCTGTAATTGGAGGCATACAATTTCTGCTAAACCAACTTGGATTTAAACCAGAATTATCAAGATAAATTATCATAATATATATTCTGGAACTGTGCTCTAATAATTTGAGCAAACAACCTTGCAAAAATCAAAGTGCAAGTTGATAACAAACTCACATGTGACCATACAATAGATGCATCTATTAAAATCATATAATAGTAAACAATCCACATGGCAGGTGATTGGGCCCATACATATATATCACCTTTTATTCGTTCCAGATATCAAGGGATTCAATCCCAACCTTAACTGGTATATCATGAGAAAAAAAACATCACAAGAGAATTCTTAAAGAATCTTCTATTTCTTTAATATATGCCAATGTGAATTCTCAATCAATTTTCACATCATAATTGAACCAGGATGGTAAACCGGTCATGCCAACTAATATTTGTTTCAATAAACGTCTAGTTTACTTATGGCATGTGATTCCATCACGATGCTTATACATCTGTAGTACAAATAGAAGAAAAATCGGGTAACCTTTCGTATTTACCCGGTATGAATATAGTAATATGAAGATATTCAATCTTCCTTTCATTTATAGTCTCAATATGCCAACCACTCTGGCTAATATATTTGAAACTCAAAAAGTTCCTTTTTGAGACTTACTACCACCAATGCCATGAATAATTTTATTTATTCCGGTAGTAACAAATTCGCTCTTTCGGAGCTCTCAATAATTTTGTACTACAAGATCTTTTATACCACCATCCAAGTGGTGAATTTTTCCTCCACGGAAAATATTATCTTATCATAGTCACAATCAAAAACATTATAGACAACACTCATTTCTTGCTTTACTTTTGCCTTTAATAACTTTTTATAAGGCATGGTAAAATATTTTTGGCGTACCACGTGTACGCGACCAATGACATATTCATGTAACCATATTGTAATATTCATTATCTTTATTTCTCTCAAACCTCCCTTAGAGGTGAGTTGTGGTATTTATCCAACCATGCATAAGCACATTCTTATGCATAATTTTTATCACATATATATTTCAGCATTTACTTTCAGGAATGAGCCTGCATTTACAATGCTTATCACAAGTCACATTTTCAACGAATGGACTATAATCATATGAACGTGTCTCGTATTAACAGACCACATTGATACATATTCCTTCACCTTTGAAGGACCATTTTGAGAACCCTTATCGTTCTCCTTTTTACAATTACCATAATGATGACTGTTATTATTTGATCTTTGGTACGCCCACGTTCATTGGTCAACCACTTGTCTTTATTTAGACTTATTATGCACCGTTTTCACATTCACTTCAAGAATGGAGCAAATCAAGTGGGACAAACTTTATGCTTTTTCATGAAAAATACATTATTTTTCTTTAGTCATCATTATATCATCAATATGGTGCATTGGGACTCAAACCCAATGCCTTATCCATATAAAGGCATGTTAGGACATAATGCATTGGGACTCAAACCCAACTACTTATTATCATGGTGCACTAGGACTTAAACACAGTGTCTTACCCTCAAGGTACGATGAGACTTGAACCCACCGTCTTACCCTCAATCAATAGCATAATAGACCAAAATACAATTGAGGCTCATCCTTACCCACAGGGCCATATATAATGGTTATGCATAAAACCATTCTGTTATAACAATTTTATAAACATTAGTACTTCATCAATTTATGAACTCATCGCATGTAATTTTGACTTCTTTAAGATATAAATGAGATCAACTATTTCTTACAAGACTCTGAAAAAATTTAGTTCACAGTATATTATATTAAAAAAATGACAACAATATGTAAGTTATAAAATTCA
>NW_017696688.1:0-3196 GCF_001879085.1 Nicotiana attenuata
CCATTAGCTTTGGACATCCGGTCTTTAGCTAATAGACTTGTGAGGTTGGACGATCTCGGAGCCCACGCCGAGCTCTAGCATGTGTGGTTGCTCAGTCTTTGTTATTGGGGCAGATTAAGGCCCGACAGTTCGATGATCCACATTTGGCGGTCCTCAGAGAGACGGTACTTCAGGGAGGTGCCAAGGAGATCTCTATTGGCGAGGATGGTGTGTTACGGCTATAGGGCCGTGTATGTGTTCCTAATGTTGATGGTTTGAGAGAGAGGATTCTAGAGGAGGCCCACAGTTCGAGGTATTCCATTCATCTGGGTGCCACGAAGATGTATTGTGACTTGAGGCAGCACTACTGGTGGCGGAGGATGAAAAAGGACATAGTGGAGTATGTTGCTAGATGTTTGAATTGCCAGCAGGTCAAATATGAGCACCAGAGGCCAGGTGGCCTACTTCAGCAGATGCCCATTCCGGAATGTAAGTAGGAGCGCATTACCATGGATTTCGTGGTTGGGTTGCCGCGGACTCAGCGGAAGGTTGATTCAGTGTGGGTTATTGTGGATAGGTTGACCAAGTCGGCCCACTTCATTCCGGTGGCGACTACCTATATGGCGGAGAGATATGCTCAGATTTACATTCAGGAGATAGTCAGGTTGCACGGTGTGCCGGTTTCCATCATATCGGACAGAGGCCCTCAGTTCACTTCCCATTTCTGGAGAGCTGTTCAGAGTGAGTTGGGGACGCGCGTAGAGCTCAGTACGGCATTCCATCCTCAGACCGACGGGCAGTCGGAGCGGGCTGTTCAGATTTTAGAGGATTTGCTTAGAGCATGAGTGATCGACTTTGGAGGGCAGTGGGATCAGTTCTTGCCCTTGGCGGAGTTTGCATACAATAATAGCTATCAGTCCAGCATAGAGATGGCCCCGTATGAGGCATTGTATGGTCGGCGTTGTCGTTCTCCTATTGGGTGGTTTGAGCCCGGTGAGGCTAAGTTACTTGGCACAAATTTGGTACAGGATGCCTTGGATAAGGTAAAGTTGATTCAGGAGAGGCTCCGCACAGCTCAGTCCAGGCAGAAGAGTTACGCGGATCAGAAGGCACGTGATGTATCATTCACGATTGGCGAGAAGGTTCTCTTGAAAGTCTCGCCAATGAAGGGCATTATGAGGTTTGGGAAGAAGGGCAAGCTAAGCCCAAGGTTTATTGGCCCCTTTGAGGTGTTGAGGCGAGTTGGAGAGGTTGCCTATGAGCTTGCTTTACCTCCCAGTTTATCGGGAGTTCATCCAGTCTTCCATGTATCGATGCTTCGGAAGTATCATGCCGACCATTCACACGTGTTGGATTTCAGTACCACTCAGTTAGATGAGAGCTTAGGCTACGAGGAGGAGCCAGTTGCCATTGTTGATAGACAGGATCGCCAGTTGAGGTCCAAGAGGATTTCTACGGTAAGAGTCCAGTGGAGGGGCCAACCGGTCGAGGAGGCGACCTGGGAGTCCGAGGAGGACATGCGGAGCAGATATCCCCACTTATTCAGCAGTCCAGGTACTTTTCTATGTCCGTTCGAGGATGAACGTTTGTTTAAGAGGTGGAGAATGTAACGACCCGACCGGTCGTTTTGCATTTTTGAACTCTGTTCCCTTAAATAAGGCTTCCCGCACTTGCTTTAGCTAATTTATGACTTGCGGGGACGGGTGGTTCGGAATTTAGAAGAGTTTTGAGCAAGAATAAGTCTAGCTGCTTCTTTAAGTTTAAAAAAGGCCAAGTTTGACTTCGGTCAACATTTTGGGAAAACGGACTCGGAATCGCGATTTGACAATTTCTGAGGGTCCGTGGGAAAATATGCGACCTGGGCGTATTCCCGGAATCGAATTCCGAGGTCCCTAGCCCGAGTAATGAATTTTTATGTGAAATTGTTAAGTTAAAGTTTCAAAGGTTTAAATAAACTAAGAAATCATTGTTTTCCTAGGTATCGGGTTCGGATTTCGATTCCGAAACTTGGTACAAGTCCGAAATATCAGTTAAGACTTACCTGTAAAATTTGGTGTCATAGTTTAAGGGCGTTTTGACCCGTTGGAGGAGAATTAAGAACTTGAAGTTCAATGATTTGATTCATTTGGTTTTGGGGTTGATTCCTCGATTTAGCGTTGTTTTGAGTGTTTCGAGGGTTCGAGTAGGTCCGCCTCGTGATTTCAGACTTGTCGGTATGTTCGGGCGGGGCACGGGAGCCCCGAGCGTCAAACGAGCGAGGCTCGAGTGAAGTTAGAATTTGGAAAAAATGACTGAAGCATGCTGCTTCTGTCATAACCGCATCTGTGGTTCTTGGACCGCAGAAGAGGGACCGCAGATGTGGTCATTAGATCGCAGAAGCGGAGAAGGGGCAGGCCAGGGGAAACCGAAAAAGCGCCCAGGGACCGCAGAAGCGGTTCCGCCTATGCGGCCCCCAGACCGCAGAAGCGGTCGAGCCCCAAATCCCAGAAGCGGATTCCGCAGAAGCGGAAATACTTCCGCAGATGCGAAAATAACTGGGGGCAGAAGGGTTCATTTGATACGAACTCAAACTCATTTCTCTCATTTTTCACTCTACAGTTAGGCGATTTGGGTTCTTCCAAGAGAGGGTTTCCACATAACTTGGTAAGGTAAGTAATTTCCCTTCATCCTTAGCTTAAATACATGTATATTAGGTAGATTAAACACCAAAAACTTAGTAAAAATCAAGAATTTGAGCTAGACCTAGGGTTTTAATAAAACAAAGAATTTATCATAAAAATTTGCCATGTAATGAACTAGAAATCATATATTTGTGATCCTTAGGTGATAGAGAACAACTTCCTTCGAAAAATCTCGGAATCCGGGCACGTGGGCCCGGGGTCGGAATTTAGGAAACTTGTGTTAATGGTTAGAAAATTGCCTAAATAGTTAGAGTTCGACCTTGTAAGCCTTTATTTACTAGTTCTTACTTCGTTTGATTAGTTTGGGATTGTTCGGCTTCGAATTAAGGACTTGGGCTCGTTCTTGGACATTGGAAGTGCACTTTGGAGCGAGGTGAGTCTCCTTTGTAACCTTGTAAGAGGGAATTGTCCCCATAGGATTATAACTGAGTAATTGTTGTTAAATGCGGGGGCTACGTACGTACTAGGTGACGAGAGTCCGTGCGTAGCTACTATAATGATAATTGTTCGGGTAGTTTAGGACCCACGTCATGTCT
>NW_017696689.1:0-3196 GCF_001879085.1 Nicotiana attenuata
CCTTACTGTTGAACCAACTTTCTTGCACTGCTTTGTTCCTGTTTCAAACAACGAAAACTTGTGAGTTTAAAATGTGGTGGTTGGTTTGTGGCCTTGAACTTCGAAGGTGGCCCATCATCCTCCATTTGTTGCATTGCATGAACGGTCATCTCCCCAATCCTCATGTCTCATATGGATCCCGCAGCATGTCTATTGTCCCTGCTTTGTGTATATGATGTTCTTTCTTGACCACTGGCTTTAGCCTTGAGTTTATTGTTCTTTCACTTGTCACGATAACTGATTCCCCCTCGAAGATCTTGCTTGTTTATTGACTAACCACTTTCTTTGCTACCCTTGACACGGAGACTGCCTCTGATCCGTTCACCAAAACACCCTCCATCTGTTGCGTGGTTCCTAAATCAGACCCTTGTATTTTGCACGAATCCCAAAGCATGTTGATTGTGGCCAACTCAGTGTGCCTGCGGTTTTCTCCTGGCTTGACGCCTTTATGTGCTCACCAGGTCCCGTGTTGTTTAATTGGAAAGCTTGGTGGCAGATTTTGATATCATTTCTCACTTGTTTTGAACAACCGACCTAGGACGAAGGAGTAAAACAAAGTGGGAGGATTGGAGTAAAGGGTAATGGAGAGAGACGATTCCTAACAAGAAACCTACAGAGTAGCAATCCATCAGATGTGGATACCGACTCAAACGACCTTGACATGCACCTGCAGCCTACTCTGTTTAGCAAATCTGATGTTAAGCTCTTGTTGTACCTTTTGCCGTGAAACTGGGTTTCAATGCTCCGCTTGCCCGATCCGATTCATAATCCTTATTCGACTTGTAGTGTCCGAAGGGTTTTCACCATCAAGCCTCTCTCATTTTGATTTTTCTCTCAACTCACTGTCGCTTAAGGTGCCCGTGAAGGTTTTCACCAATAAGACTCTCTCATTTTTGATTTCTCTCAGCTTTCATCGCCTTGTGGTACCCGTGAGGGCATTTATCATCAAGACTCTCTCACTCTTCATTTCCTTTGTTTGGATCGTAGTGTCGCCCCTGATATGGTTCACCTCTACTCGCTTGACTCGGTATTTCTTGAAGACTGATCGGAAGGTCTTTCTTTGGACCGTAATGTGGGCTTTTGGATAGGGTTAGAAAGGAAGGGTATTAAAGGCTCAAAACAATTCAATCATGGGTTTAAAGTTACAACTTTCGGAATCAGATTTCTCACAGCAACCACAACTTCTGCCCCAGTTTCTTTCTTGGGGGACTTTGGATTTTTGTTTTGGTGTGACTGAACCTCAGAGAGAGGCTGCCTACGTACCCTTTCGGGATCAAGTCAAACGTAGTTCAGGCCATAGAACTACTTTATTGTTGCGATCTTTCTTCCGCTTTTCTTTTCATTCTTTTCTTTTCCTTCTCTTTTCTTTTCTTTTCTTCTCTTTTCTCTTTTTACTTTTTCTTTTCTTTTCTCTTCTTTTCTTTTCTTTCCTTTTTTTTTCTCTTTTTGCTTTTCTTTTCTTTCCTCTTCTTTTGTTTTCTTTCTTTTCTTTTTTTTTCTTTATTTTCCTTTTCACTGTTTTTCTCTTGTTTCTCCACTTACTTTCCCTGCTCGGGCTTACGAGTTTTATTATTGATTCCGAAAGAGGGGTATGCAAGAAAATAACCGAGGCTCAAAGGGGTAACAAAGGATAAAGTGTTTGGATAGCAGAATAAAATGCCTTCATCATTCCAATCTCCAAAACATGCCAAGTACAAACTACACAGTTGAACAAGCTGAGGAAAACACACATAACACCTTTTGATTGATTCACATATGTGCCTTCTGTATTTGTCAATTACCTAGCACCATTGGACAACAATCTCGGTACCACGAACGGTCCCTGTAGACTTGGGGTAAGCTTGCCTTTGGCTTCAAACTGATGCGGCATGATGCATTTCAACAGTATTTCTTTACGTTTTATCTGCCCCCCCAGTTTCACTTGTCTTGGGCTCGAAGTGATCTCAAAATGCCTTTACTTATTTCCCTTGAATGTCCTTACGTCTTCAACATTGTTTCATTGCTTCCTTACTAAACTGACTTTTAAAACAGGCTGAAAATTATGCGTGCATGTCACGTCACTAGAACTAGCATGAAAAGAATTGCAGAGGGAGAAGGGAACTAAATAAAATGACTAGAAATGGCGGGAAATAGAGAATTGCATTTGACTGACGGTGAAAGGATTTAAACAACGAAACAAGCAAACTAGATTAGAGTTACAACCCTTGAACAAACCTAAACAACACTACACAAGCTGCTACGACGAGACAAACAAAACAAAATGAAGGGATAGAAGGGTTTGAATCACAAGACAATATCCGGATTACAACCCTGAAATAACCCGGACAACAGAAATGACAACAAAATAAACCACCAAGACTCCGTAAGATGGAGCGCCTTTCTAACTACCAAACTTGACACCTTAGCCACTAGATTGCCCATCAAAGTTGCTGGGGCCTTCATGCACCGAGTTTCCGAGAGTATTCTTATACTCCCTGTCGCCATGGATATTTCCTACAAAATGTGCCCCATCATGTGTAGGTAAAGGATTCTGTGCAATATTCTGGGTGCCACTGTCCTGGACCGCCATTATCCCTTCCTGAATCATTCTTTCTATCTCTCTTTTCAAATCTCGGCAACCTTCGACATCGTGCCCCTGGGCACTGGAATGGTATTCACACCTTTTAGAAGGATCAAAGCTTCTTGCACGCTTGTCCACATGATTCGGAGGAACCGGTGTAATCAAGTTATAATGCTTTAGTTTCTCAAACAAGTCAGCATAGGACTCATCGATGGGGGTGAAAGTTTCCTGCTTCTGTGCCCTTTCTTGCCTGAAATTTTGGTTAGCCCGCAAACTTGCTCCAGGGGGAGTCTTGTAAGCTCTTGGAGATGGGTATGTGTTTTGAGTTGGGTAGGCATTTTGTGGAGTGGGTGCGTGCCATTGCGCCTGGGTAGGATGTTGGGGATATGTATGGGCATGGTGGACAGAGAAGTGGGAACTACGTGGTGGGTAATAATGCTGTGGAGTGTGGGGACGGGGACGAGGTTGATGGTAATATGGGGATGGCCCCCCTGACCATGTTCTCGAGTCAACTACCGCCACATCTTCTTTCTTTTTCTTTCCAAGTATCCCTCCGCTCTGGATGGCCTGAGTGGTTGCCTTGATTGCTGAATAGCT
>NW_017696690.1:0-3196 GCF_001879085.1 Nicotiana attenuata
TGGATATGGTTTTTTGCTGTTGGTGGAGGAGCAGTATCTTGGAAGTCTTCCAAACAAATGTGCATTGCTCGCTCTACAATGGAATCAGAGTTTATAGCTTTGGATAAAGCCGGTGAAGAAGCTGAATGGCTTCGAAATTTCTTAGAAGACATTCCGTTCTGGCCAAAACCTTTGGCTCCTATTTGCATACATTGCGATAGTGAGGCTGCAATAGGACGGGCAGGGAGCGTTATGTATAACGGAAAGTCTCGTCATATACGACGAAGACATAACACCGTTAGACAACTACTTTCTAGTGGAATTATCACTATTGATTATGTAAGATCAAAGGATAATGTGGCGGATCCGCTTACAAAAGGCTTAACTAGAGAGGGAGTTGAGAAATCATCTAAGGGAATGGGACTATGGCCGAGGACAAGTCAACATGGCGGTAACTCTACCTAGAATTTTGGATGTTCCGAGATCTAGGTTCAAGAAGCTCAAACAAAGTTGTGATTGACCGGTTCAACATTGTCAAAGTAAAATCTTTGGTCCCTTCTCGTGATGAAGACAATGTTCAGTAACAAGGATAGAACTTTACACGTTCTTTAATGATTACCTAAGTTTGATGAGGTATTTATCAAATAGTGTCAATCTAAAGGATTACACATTTAGGAATCACCTATGTAAGTGTGAAGTGGAAGCCGCTTCAATGAGAATTCTGTAAGGCCAATTCTCTACGCACTTATGAAGCCAGGCGGTGTTCATGGCTAAAACGAACACAACAATGAGAACCAAAAGACGATTAAGGGTTGGTTGTGTGACATATGGTTGTCTAGGTATACACTAAAGTTCGACGGTTCAAAGATATCAAATCTACCGATTGACCGAGTATATCCGACATATGTTCACTACGGAAAGTTCAAAGGAAAACCTACTTATCCAGATGCAATTAATCCTTACTTACAAAATCACATAGCTTTCATCTATGATCTTTCTTGATACAGCCATTCTCATTCATGTGGGGGATTGTTAGACTTTAAGCCATTGGGCTTTAAAGTAAAAGAAGTGTGAATTGGAAATGGAGGAAAATTGAAAATTTGAAGAAGTGAATCTTTTGTCTTGCACTTTGTCCCTCATTGGTGAGGGACAACCACATTTGTGTGCTTATATATAGAATCACTTCTTAAAGCTCTTAAAAGGAGTTGAAGAGAATGAACCCTCGCGTCGTCGTCGTCGCTCGCTCGGCTCGGCTTTGGCTTTGGATTTGAATTTGGATTTGGATTTGGATTTGGATTTGGATTTGGATTTGGATTTGTCAAATGATCGATCGATAAGATTATTTTTGGACAAAATTTATTTAATAATTAATTAAATGCCAAATCACTGCTGAAAATACGCCAGAACCTTGCTGAAGGTTCAGAGGGCCTCTCTGGCCGCGGTTCTGCCGCGACCGCGGTAGAACCGCGGCAGGCAGGTTCAGAAAGCCTCTCTGATCGCGGTTCTGCCGCGACCGCGGTAGAACCGCGGCAGGCAGCGTATTCTTCTGAAAAGTCACCTTTTCCAGACACCTCTTCTGATAATTGCCTATAAATTCTGAGGCAAGGCTCCATTTTCTACACACGAAAAACACTCCAGAACTTCTTTCTTTCTGAATATACTGCATTCTAATTCGCAGTCTCTCTCTCTCAAATTCGTAAGTGTGATTTTGCTCCGTTCTTTAAGTTCGTTGGTATCCTGCAGTTTGTATTGCCACTGTTGCAGGAAGTTTATTCCGTTTTATCCTGGGAGGATTTAATCCATTACCTTGGCAACGTGTGAAGAGGTTAAAATTCCTTAAGGACACACAAGCAAATTGTGGACTCGGAATATTTCTTAAACTCTTCTGTTTTTCCAGTTTCTTTAATTTTTCTAACAGTTTTTTNAGATGGTTAAATTTGAAGAAAAAAAAAGTCTCGTTACATGTCAACATGAAATGCCTAACATTGTACTTGTGTGTCTCTGTCTCATACCCAAGTACCCAACTCCCCGCACCCCACTTTTAGATGGGGTAATTAGCTAGGCAAGGAACGAGGGCCCTCCATGCACCAATGTTCAAAATGGACCAATTGCTAGACCAATATAGACGACATGATCTATCCGCAATTATATTGGAGATCAGAGCACTCTTCAGAATAAAATCAATCAGTATGGGTACTAAGGCAATTAATTTCATACACATCCTTTCAAAGGTCACTATTCTCATATAAGGACCAGGGCGAAGCTATACATCTTTTAAAGTCATCGAAAAATTACACTACATGTACAGGTAAAAGATTAGGCTTTATAACAGTTGGACTTTAAGCCATTGGGCTTTAAAGTAGAAGATGTGTGAATTGGAAATGTACGAAAATAAAATGGAGGGAAATCGAAAATTTGAAGAAATGAACTTTTGTCTTGCACTTTTTCCCTCATTGGTGAGGGACAACCACATTTGTGTGCTTATATATAGAATCACTTCTTAAAGCTCTTAAAAGGAGTTGAAGAGAATTAAATTTGGATCTGGATTTGGATTTGTCAAATGATCGATCGATAAGATTATTTTTGGACAAAATTTATTTAATTATTTAATAATTAATTAAATGCCAAATCACTGCTGAAAATACGCCAGAACCCTGCTGAAGGTTCAGAGGGCCTCTCTGGCCGCGGTTCTGCCGCGACCGCGGTAGAACCGCGGCAGGCAGGTTCAGAAAGCCTCTCTGATCGCGGTTCTGCCGCGACCGCGGTAGAACCGCGGCAGGCAGCGTATTCTTCTGAAAAGGCACCTTTTCCAGACACCTCTTCTAATAATTGCCTATAAATTCTGAGGCAAGGCTCCATTTTCTACACATGAAAAACACTCCAGAACTCCTTTCTTTCTGAATATACTGCATCCTAATTCGCAGTCTCTCTCTCTCAAATTCGTAAATATGATTTTGCTCCGTTCTTTGAGTTCGTTGGTATCCTGCAGTTTGTATTGCCACTGTTGCAAGAAGGTTTATTCCGTTTTATCCTGGGAGGATTTAATCCATTACTTGCAACGTGTGAGGGGGTTAAAATTCCTTAAGGACACACAAGAAAATTGTGGACTCGGAATATTTCTTAAACTCTTCTGTTTTTCCAGTTTCTTTTATTTTTCTAACAGTTTTTCCTGATATTGTGTTTTAACACAGTAGCGCTCACAAGCTTAAGGAATTTT
>NW_017696691.1:0-3196 GCF_001879085.1 Nicotiana attenuata
AACCGTGCTGAAGTCCAATACATGGCACGGGTCCCCAACATACTTCCGGAGCATAGAAACATGAAATACCGAATGCACGCCCTACAAGCTGGGTGGCAAGGCAAGCTCATAAGCCACCTCCCCAATCCTCCTAAGTACCTCAAAAGGCCCAATAAACCGCAGACTCAACTTCCCTTTCTTTCCAAACCGCATAACACCCTTCATGGGTGAAACCTTCAGCAAGACCTTCTCACCAACCATATAAGACACCTCTCGAACCTTCCGGTCCGCATAACTCTTCTGACGCGACTGTGCTGTACGAAGCCTCTCCTGAATCAGCTTCACCTTCTCCAAGGCATCCTGAACCAACTCTGTCCCCAATAGCCTAACCTCGCCGGGCTCGAACCAACCAACAGGAGATCTACACCGCCTCCCATACAACGCCTCATACGGAGCCATCTGAATGCTCGATTGATAACTGTTGTTGTAGGCAAACTCTGCAAGCGGCAAAAACCTATCCCAAGAACCTCTAAAATCAATAACACAGGCACGCAACATGTCTTCTAATATCTGAATAGTACGCTCGGACTGTCCGTCCGTCTGTGGATGAAATGTTATGCTCAACTCCACCTGTGTACCCAACTCTCGCTGAAAAGTCTTCCAAAACTGAGAAGTAAACTGAGTACCCCTATCTGAGATAATAGAGACTGGAACACCATGCAATCGGACAATCTCCCGGATAAAGATCGCTGCCAGCCGCTCCGAATAATAGGTAGTACATACCGGAATGAAGTGCGCGGACTTGGTCAGCTTATCCACAATCACCCAAATCGAATCGAACTTCTTCAAAGTCCGAGGAAGACCACTCACAAAATCCATAGTGATCCTCTCCCACTTCCACTCGGGAATAATCATCCGCTGAAGTACACCACCCGATCTCTGATGCTCATATTTCACCTGCTGACAGTTGAGACACCGAGCCACAAATCCTACAATATCTTTCTTCATTCTTCTCCACCAATAGTGCTGCCTCAAATCCTGATACATCTTCGCGGCACCCGGATGAATGGAATACCGCGAGTTATGGGCCTCCTCCAATATCAACTCCCGAAGCCCATCTACACTAGGCACACAAATCCGGCCCTGCATCCTCAACACACCATCCTCATCAATGGTCACGTCTCTTGCATCAACATGCTGTACCCTGTCCTTAAGGACAAGCAAATGCGAATCATTATACCGGCGCTCTCTGATGCGATCATATAAGGAAGACCGAGAAACCACACAAGCCAACACACGACTAGGCTCCGAAATATCTAGTCTCACCAACCGATTGGCCAAGGCCTGAACATCAACTGCAAAGGGCCTCTCCCCAACTGGAATGTACGCCAAACTCCCCATACTAACTGCCTTTCGGCTCAAATCATCGGCCACTACATTGGCCTTCCTCGGGTGATACAAAATGGTAATATCATAAATACGATATTGGAGTAGAGAGATATTTGCATTTTCGCGAGACAGCGCAGACTGGTAGGTGACAAGTAGGTGCATCACCTACTTGCCAAAATGAGAGGACTTAATTAAAAGCCCCAAAGTCGGCCAAGAGGGGTCTTTTAAGGGAATACAAACTGAGTTATTTCACCTGTATTTCAGACCAAGAAAACCTAATTGAACCCCTGCAACTCCTCCCCCAAAATCCCACACAAACCCTAGGGTATTTCGGGTGTTACGACGCGATTCTAGTGCTGAAAAGTCCGGACAGCATGCTAGTTTCTCTTTCTCCTTCTTGTATCCGCGTTGAGGAACTTATTTTTGATGAAAAAGGACCAGGTTTCGTGGGTGATACTCAGTACAAGGTAAGTTTATGCTTCTCCTTCCATTATCTATGCGTTTGCGAGTTGTAACTCGATCGTAAAGAATAGACCTAGCTAGTTTTGGAAGAATGGTATGTTGCTTGATCTTGTGCAATGGTTGGCTGGTTGTGAACTTATTTTTAAGTTATATTCATGGCTGGTTTATTGGAAAAGAGGTGTAATGATGTACTTTTGGTTGTATTTCTCAATTTGAAAGAAAAGACAAGTCGAAACGTGTTTAAGTAAACCGAAAAATTATGTTTGAGTTGATGAACTTGTGAGACTGTTTTTGGGCTGTTTCATGTTGGTATTGGGTTGTCTCTTTTACTACTGTTTTTATGGAGTTGAGAGGAGGAAGGGTGTGGAGAAACACCACATAATGACAAGGTTGTTTGTTGGTCGTTCGTCATAACATTTTCGGATTGTTTGACACTATTATGGTTGTCGTGTTGTGTATGAAGTGATAGGGGTATGTTGGGCTGTTTGTGATTGTTTTGACTAGTGTGAAGTCATATATATAGGGGAGGTGCTGTCCGTTTTATTGTAAAATAGGTTGTGGTCGATACATAATAGTTACGACGCTTAAACGATAACGAGAGTGTCATTTCTCTTATTGTAGACTAAGGAGCCGTGAAATTGCATAGCTTGAGGTTGGGAAGAATATACAAGGTATGTTAAGGCTCTTCCTTCATTCTTTTGGCATGATCTAAAGTGAAACGAACATAAACGATACGCTATTTCATAATGAATCTACTCCTAGAAACTAAGGTTGTCCATGTTGTTCTTTCCGTACAAAGTTATTCTAAGAAAGTATATATGATCCTTGAGTCCTAGTGAAGTTCATATTGATGGTGTGATGTCCATAATGTTAATCGATGGTGCAATGACCTTATGTCACTCCAAAAGGTTTAGAACGTGACTCCATGAGTCCAGCATGCATTATATACGTATCTACTTTACTCTACCGAGCCGCGCTATAGTCGGCCAGGTATGGCACCTATTGTGCAACCACTGATCAGTTGGGTTTACCGAGCTCCACGTGGCCGGGTACGTTTTTACCGAGTCCTCTTTGAGGCCGGGTATGATATGATGATGATGATGCCCACAGAGGCGTATGTTTTTAAAAGTTTATGTATATATATGTATTATGCATTTCATGTCAGTAGCCCCCAGAGGCACTCAGATGTTACAGGTTGTATCTCCTCTATCTCTCTTTACATTACTGTTCTTATTTATGCTTTCCTGCCTTACATACTCGGTACTTTATTGGTACTGACGTCCCTTTGCCTGGGGACGCTGCGTTTCATGCCCGCAGGTCCCGATAGACAGGTTGACATTCCTCCTAGTAGGCTATCAGCTCAGCG
>NW_017696692.1:0-3195 GCF_001879085.1 Nicotiana attenuata
TTAAACCGCTGACATGTCTCGGCCATCAAATGACTATTGAGATTTGCCCCATTATCTGTGATGATTACCTTCGGGATCCCAAACCGGCATATGATATTTGAATGTACGAAATCGACAACTGCCTTCTTAGTCACGAATTTGAAGGTTTTTGCCTCCACCCATTTAGTGAAATAATCAATAGCTACCAAAATGAATCTATGCCCGTTTGAGGCTGCTGGCTCAATCGGACCAATAACATCCATTCCCCAAGCAACGAACGGCCATGGTGCTGACATTGTATGCAATTCAGATGGTGGAGAATGAATCAAATCTCCGTGTATCTGACATTGATGACATTTGCGCACGAAGCTGATGCTATCCCGTTCCATAGTAAGCCAATAGTAACCTGCTCGAAGGATCTTCTTTGCCAATATATATCCACTCATATGAGGTCCACAAACACCCGCATGTACCTCAGCCATGATAACTGTAGCTTGTTTGGCATCTATGCATCTCAATAAACCAAGATCTGGAGTTCTCTTGTACAACACTCCTCCACTAAAGAAAAATCCGCTTGTCAGGCGTCGAATTGCCCTCTTTTGATCCCCTGTAGCCTGTGTCGGGTATGCTCCCATCCGGAGGTATTCTTTTATATCATGGAACCATGGCTCACCATCAAACTCTTCCTCCACCACATTACAATAGGCATGCTGATCTCGAACTTGAATCTGTAACGGATCCACGTAAGCCTTGTCCGGGTGATGCAACATCGACGCCAAAGTGGCCAGAGCGTCGGCAACCTCATTGTGCATCCTTGGAATGTGTTTGAAATCTATTGATTGAAACCGTTGACGAAGTTCATGCAAACACTGCCGGTATGGTATGAGCTTCAAATCTCGTGTTTCCCACTCCCCCTGAATCTGGTGTACAAGAAGGTCCGAGTCACCCATGACCAAGATTTCCTGGACACCCATGTCTATAGCCAACCTCAATCCCAGGATACATGCTTCGTACTCAGCCATGTTGTTGGTACAATAGAAACGAAGTTGAGCAGTGACGGGGTAATGTTGCCCTTTCTCAGAAATCAGTACTGCTCCTATTCCGACACCCTTGGCATTGGCAGCTCCATCAAAGAAAAGTTTCCATCCAGGCTTCTCGACCTGTCCTAATTCTTCAACATGCATTATCTCCTCGTCCGGGAAGTATGTATTCAAAGTCTCATATTCATCATCAATGGGATTCTCAGCTAGATGATCAGCCAACGCCTGTGCTTTCATTGCAGTCCGGGTCACGTAGACAATATCAAATTCCATAAGCAGGATTTGCCATTTCGCTAACCTCCCTGTAGGAATGGGCTTTTGAAATATATACTTCAATGGGTCCAACCGAGAGATGAGATAGGTAGTATATGCTGACAAGTAATGTTTCAACTTTTGTGCTACCCAGGTTAAAGCACAACACGTCCTCTCTAGTTGAGTGTATTTTACCTCATATGATGTGAACTTCTTGCTGAGGTAGTAAATCGCCTGCTATTTCCTTCCTGTGATGTCATGCTACCCCAATACACAACCAAAAGAATTGTCCAACACAGTCAGGTAAAGGATCAAGGGCCTTCCCGGCTCTGGCGGGACCAACACAGTTGGACTAGCCAAATACTTCTTAATCTTGTCAAATGCTGCTTGACATTCGTCTGTCCATCTGACCGCAACATCTTTCTTTAGCAGCTTGAAAATGGGCTCACAAGTAGTTGTAAGCTGGGCAATGAACCTGCTGATGTAATTCAACCTGCCAAGCAAACTCATCACATCTTTTTTGTTCCTTGGTGGCGGTAGCTCCTGGATGGCTTTAATCTTAGACGGGTCTAATTCAATACCGCGCTGACTCACTACAAATCCCAACAACTTCCCCGACGGGACTCCAAACGCACACTTTGCTGGATTAAGCTTGAGGTTGTACCTGCGGAGTCTCTAGAAGAATTTCCTCAAATCTCGAACATGGTCACATTGTTTCCTCGACTTTATGATCACGTCGTCCACATAGACCTCGATTTCCTGATGTATCATGTCATGGAACATGGTAGTCATTGCCCTCATATACGTTGCCCCTGCATTCTTCAAACCAAATGGCATGACCCTGTAACAATATGTTCCCCACGGCGTGATGAAGGCCGTCTTTTCCGCATCCTCCTCATCCATCAAAATCTGGTGATAGCCCGCATAACAATCCACGAAGGAACCAATCTCATGTTTAGCACAGTTGTCAATCAATATATGGATGTTTGGGAGTGGGAAGTTGTCCTTCGGGCTCGCCTTATTGAGATCACGGTAATCAACACATACTCTGGTCTTCCCATCCTTTTTTGGCACTGGCACCACATTAGCTAACAAGGTAGGATACCGAGTAACCCGTATAACCTTCGCCTCAAATTGCTTAGTAACCTCTTCCTTAATTTTCACACTGATATCTGTTTTGAATTTCCTCAACTTCTGCTTGACAGGAGGGCATTCCGGATGAATGGGCAATTTGTGGACTACCAGATCGGTGCTTAGACCCGGCATATCATCATATGAACATGCAAACACATCTTTGTACTCACACAACAATTTAATTATCTCCTCTCTGAGCGGGGCTTCCAAATGGACACTTATTTTTGTTTCTCGGACATTTTCCTGATCCCCTAGATTGATTGCCTCTGTGTCATTCAAGTTAGGTTTGGGTTTTTGCTCAAATTGATATAACTCTTTACTGATTTCTTCCAAAGCTTCCTCGTCATCGTATTCACCCTCGCCATCACACTCAATTTCTTGTATTACTATTTCCTATGGAATCTCAAGACTAGGCCGGAAACTCCTCATGCATGGCACATCATTGAAACCAGCATAAAAGGGACTGTACAAGAGAGAAAAGAAAACAAAATAAAGGCTATCAGGAGTGAAGAGAGAAGGAAATTGCATTTCATTAAAATTGTAAAAGAACAAAGTTTAACTCATCCAAATGGACGGAACATAGAAATCTGAATTACAACCCTGGAAATAATCCAGAACTAATACTCAAAGGAAAATCCAAAGCTAACTACCACGACTCCTTCCGAGTTGGAAGAGGAGTAGCTTCCCAGTTATTGAGCTTGGCCTGAGACCCCACAAACTGCACATCGACTTTACTTGGACCTTCACCTGGCTCTACCATATTCACTTCATCGAACACCCTTTCAAACTT
>NW_017696693.1:0-3195 GCF_001879085.1 Nicotiana attenuata
AACAGTTTAAACCCTACTAATAGGTCAAACCCCCAACCTTGAGAAATTTAGGGTTTCAGGCAGATCTTCGATCTAAAATTCGAGAACTGCAGGGAAGATTCGAAGGCTATGGGTTGTGGATTCGGAAAGAGGAGGGTGAGGAGGCTAGAGGGTGTTAATTTGGTGGCCATCGGAGGCGGCGCCGCCGTACACGGCGGAGGCGGCGGCTACTGTTTCGATTATTCGACAAGTTGGGGTGGGATTTGAAGGAAATGGGGCTTGGATTTGGAAAGGGGAGGTGAAGGGGAATGTATGGTGTAATTTTGGGAGCATTTGAAGTGATCTGGGTCGTCGCCGCCGGTGGAGATGGCGGAGGTTTCAGGGGCGGCGGCTCTAGGGTTTTGAGGGATGAGGGAGATGAGAGACGAAGGGGGTGGGGTGGGGGGGGGGGGCTTCGGACAGTTAAATATCAAGACACCATCAGTTCTCCACCGTTGGATTAGGTTAACCTCGACGGTCCTGATTGATTCAAACCAAAACGGTGTCGTTTAGGTCATTATCCAGTTGCACCAGATTTTTGGGCTGCTGGGGCGTGTAGTTTTGATCGGGGTGGAGGACTTAATTTATTAAGCTGGCCCAAATACACAAAATCCTCTTTCATTTTCACTTCAAAACAAACTTAAATACAAATCCTTTTCCTTTTCTTTTTCTTATCTTTTCTCAAAATTAATATAATTCCTAAATTAAATCTTAGAGACTAATTAACTCAATAATGTCACTTAGTTACACCTAAATGATAGTTAACTCAATTAATTAGAAACAAATTAAAAGGAAAACTACCTCAAAATAAAAGCTAAAATTGAAAGTGCAAATTACACTATTTTTTGTGATTTTCCATTTTTATAAAACAACTAATTTGTTAATTAATCCTAAAATGCAAAGTTAAATCCTAAATGCAAATGCAACATATTTTTGTATTTTTTCTGAATTAAAATGCACAGACAAAATGCAAACAATTAACATAAAATGCCACAAAATTCCACCAAATTGCAAACACTGAAAGAAGTTATTTTGTTTTGAATTTCTGGGAGTAATCCATATAGGGAAAAAATCACGTGCTCACACACGTCACATTCAACACTACGGAGCTACTCCAACTTCCGGAATTACATTCTGACCCCGATATCAAAATCTCACTATCGAACCGGAAACTTCAAAAATTCAACTTTCGGCATTTTAAGCCTAAATGAGCTACGGACCTCCAAAACACAATCCGAACACGCTCCTAAACCCGAAATCACCCAACGGAACTAACGGAACCAGCCGAAATCCATTCCAAGGCCGTCTTCACACTGCTCCGACTACGCTCCAAATTCTAAAACTTAAACTCTCATTTAGGGACTAAGTGTCCCAAAACTGTCTGAATTTCCAAGTAAATCTTCCCGGCAACTCACAATAGCAGAAACAAACACGGGGAATAAGTTAATAGGGGATCGGGGCGTTAATTCTTAAAACTACCGGCCAGTTCGTTACATCCTCCCATACTTAAACATTCGTTTGTCCTCGAACGAGCATAGAGATATACCTGAAGTAGTGAAAAGATGAGGATAACGGCTGCGCATATCCTGCTCGGTCTCCCAAGTTGCCTCCTCGACCGGCTGACCCCGCCACTGAACCTTCACAGATGCAATGTTCTTTGACCTCAGCTTTTGAATCTGCCTGTCCAATATCGCCACTGGCTCCTCAACATAAGATAGATCCTTGTCCAACTAGACTGAACTGAAATCCAACACGTGCGACGGATCACCGTGATACCTCCGGAGCATCGAAACATGAAATACCGGATGGACTCCTGCCAAGCTGAGAGGTAAGGCAAGCTCATAAGCAACCTCCCGAACAAGCCTCAATATCTCAAAAAGGGGCCAATAAACCTCGGACTCAACTTCCCTTTCTTCCCAAACCTCATAACGCCCTTCAAAGGCGAAACCCAAAGCAGGACCCACTCTCCAACCATGTAGGAAACATCACGAATCTTCCGGTCCCATAACTCTTCTATTTGGACTGGGCTGTACAGAGTCTATCCTGAATCACCTTAACCTTCTCCAAAGCATCCTGAACCAAATCTGTGCCCAACAATCTAGCCTCACCCGGCTCAAACCAACCCACCGGGGATCTACACCGTCTGCCATACAAAGCCTCATATGGTACCATTTGAATGCTGTACCGATAGCTGTTGTTGTAGGCAAACTCCGCCAATGGCAAGAGCTGATCCCAAGATCCTCCAAACTCGATCACACATGCACGGAGCATATCGTCAAGAATCTGAATAGTGCGCTCAGACTGTCCGTCCGTCTGAGGGTGAAATATTGTACTCAACTCCACCCGAGTACCCAACTCATGCTGAACGACCTTCCAGAATCGTGATGTGAACTGAGTACCTCTATCTGAAATGATAGAAACTGGAATACCATGCAGACGAACAATCTCCCGGATATAAATCTCCGCTAACCACTCCGAAGAATAGGTAGTACACACAGGGATGAAATGCGCGGACTTGGTCAGCCGATCCACAATAACCCAAATGGCATCGAACTTCCTGAAAGTCCTTGGGAGCCCAGATACGAAGTCCATGGTGATCCGCTCCCACTTCCACTCCGGAATCTCTATCTGCTGAAGCAATCCACCCGGTCTCTGGTGCTCATGCTTCACCTGCAGACGATTCAGGTACTGAGCCATAAACACAACTATATCTTTCTTCATCCGCCTCCACTAATAGTGCTGTCTCGAATCCTGATACATCTTCGCGGCACCCAGATGAATGGAATACCGCAAACTATGGGCCTCCTCTAGAATCAACTCCTGAAGCCCATCAACATTGGGTACAAAAACTCAACCCTGCATCCTCAATACCCCGTCATCACCAATAGTCACGTCTCTGGCATCGCCATGCAAAACCTTGTCCTTGAGGACAAGCAAATGAGGGTCATCAAACTGACGCTCCTAGATACGATCAAACAAGGAAGACCGAGAGACCACACAAGCTAGAACCCGACTGGGCTCTAAAAGATCCAATCTCACAAACTGGCTGGCTAAGGCCTGAACATCCATCGCCATGGGCCTCTCTGCTGCTGGTAAATAAGCCAAACTCCCCAAACTCTCTGCCCGACAGCTCAAAGCATCGGCCACCACATTGGCCTTGCCCGGGTGATACAAAAT
>NW_017696694.1:0-3195 GCF_001879085.1 Nicotiana attenuata
CCACACTCCTATACCTAACTGTGCAATGTATTACCCCAATTTATGTCACACCTGATAGCATCAAAGACCGACCATAAGCAGTACACAATCATAACTCAAATGCAGACTCTCATGCCATGACACACTTGCACTCACCCTACTTACTCTAAATGAAATGAAGATTCACTTTTTCTTCCTGAGTCACATGCCCTCACATAAACACGATTTGAGAGTAGTTCCACACACATGAAATTCAACAACAAGGAACCATATAGAGAAAGAATTCGCTCACTCTCAGCAAAGAGCATTCACATGCCACACAAATGCACCATAAGCTTGCCCCTAGTGTAATACTCCACTAATCGAGTCATTCAGTCAAAGATCAAGAGGTCTTTATAGGTTGTAATGTAAGCTGAGGGACGGGTAGGATATATTTGGATATAGTGACTAACCTCCCTAAGCACTTTTAATACACACTTCCTTTTATATTGCTTTCATGATCAACCACTTGTTTCTCCACATTTTGTTTTACTTGCGTCACCCCATTTCCCGTTTGGTGCAACTGGCTACTTTTTCCTTTTATACACACTTCCTTTTTTTTTTTTTCAGATTTATTATAACTGCCAGTTCACTACTCAGACCTTCATTCTTGATTTTCCCCTTTTCTCTTTTTTTTTTTTTTTCTTTTCTTTTCTCCCCACCCCACACTTTGATTTTTGTATATACTTTAGTGCTTCAAGTGCTTCTAGGAGGGAAGAATTCAATTAGCGTATTTAAACACCACAATTTAGATCATTATAGGGTTATCAAAGAAAAGGTTTCAGGCTCAAAGGGGTTAACAATGGTAATATGCACAGGTGGATTTTCAAGCATAAAGGGTTAAACAAAGAAATGCCTCAATCATCTCTAAAACTAAACGACTTCTATTTCGCTTTGCAAACACACAGAGCAAGTTCTAGGTATCATACGCAAACATTAGATGCAAGTAACATCTCACACACACTTAGCATGTAACTCATTCCGAATCAGTTCATCAACACAATCATACGAGTGTTCAGGCAAGACAAGATGTGCAAAATTAAGGCATATATTATGAGTCTACAAACAAGCTTAGATGTCACACACTCAAGTTCTTTTCTATGCAAGCGTACACATTTGAGGTTACATTCTGACCTTCACCCATTTATTCTTAAACTTCAAAAAGAAAAATCTACCTAACCCGGTTCAAGAAAAACCCTTGGAAAAGAACCGTGGTCAAAAGAAAAACCAAGGGGGAGGTACTACACTACCTAAAAGAAGAAAATAAAAAAATAAAAATCCTACATGGACTACTTCCCTCAAGAAAATTGTCTAGAAGATCCGTCATCAGGAAAAGTCCAATCTTTTAAAAAAACAAACACAGCTAAAGTAGCATGAAAAACCACCCAGACAATCTCCTCACCCCACACTTAAAATTGTGCATTGTCCCCAATGCACACCCATACATACAAGAGGGTAAAAGAAACTCCCTGGTAGGCCAAAGGCCGAAGCACTAGCCGTTCATGGGGTACTCAGACTTCTCCCAAGCTTGGTCCTTCGTGTGGGTATCTCACACTTAGTTCCAACCATTTGGTTTGCTGATGCATCCTTCCAATACCTTTGCTTTCCATGCTCCTAGAAAATAAAAAAAAATTGACACTACAAAAATAATACAATTAAAAAAAAATAAAAATAAAAAATAAATAAAAGAAAGCAATAAAGCTGGGTTGCCTCCCAACAAGCGCTTGATTTAACGTCGCGGCACGACGTGAGTCACTTTCTGCCTCCACTTTGAACTTATGAATCGGACCCCAAGTTTTGATTCTGCTCTATGATCATGCTCCTGTGGTGGTGGAACGAATCCGACTGGCCCAATAAAATAATGTAGTATTCTGCATTTCTTGGCCTTTATATGAGGTGTGTAATCCCGACTTTCTGGCAAGAAGAATTCCAGAATGTAAGCACTTTGTTCCTCATTCCTTGACTCCTCAAATGGCTCGGACGACTCTATTTCCATATCATCATCTAAACACAATGTGGAAAAATGCTTGGGGTGAGGACCAATGCCCTCAACTACATGAACATTGGGACAGTCTACATTCTCAACACTAATGACAATAGAGTCAACAAAATATGTATCCTCAATATCCTTGGTTGACTCTAGTATCTCTTCTACAACATCGACATCCTCAAAATCTAGTGCGATTGATTGTTGGTGTTCTACTCTAGCATCCTCTTCTTGCTCATCAATTTCTGTATCTAATTCACGCTCTTCTTGGATACTATTCATAATATTGGCTTGTTGAGCATTAAAAACTTCAACCAGTTGACTCATGTGAACTTTCAAGTTGTGAATAGTTTCCTCCTGCCTTTCTATCCGCAATAGTAATTTACTCTGTTGTTCCAAAATGCACTTTAACATATCTTCGAGCTTCTTTAGGTCAGCTTCCCTAGGTTCTTTGTTCCTATTAACTTCACCAGAAAAAGAAGAACCATCAAAGTAAGGGGTTGGGGGAAGGTAAGAAATATAAGCACAACCGTGAAAGTGACCATCTTGACCACCACACATATCACACACATTCCACACATAAGATTGAGTTGGTGCACAAAACTCGCTCTCAGGAATATTTTGATAATTTTGCCCTAGGTGGTTTCCTTCACAATATGCATAAGGAGGATCAAAAGTAGAATTACCAACAACAAAATTCTCATAATTCCATGATGTCATGTTTCTCAAATAAACAAATACAACTAAAATAAAAAAAAAAAAAAAATCAAATAATAAAATAAAAGTTCAAACTTGAAACCTAGCAATATGTACACCTACAACTACACCGTTAGTTCCCCGGCAACGGCGCCAAAATTTGATCACGCCCAACTATGCCTTATAAAAAGGACAATGCGGTCGTTGCAAATATAATCCGGTTTACAAGTCCGGAGTCGAATCCCACAGAGAACTAAGGTTTAGCTACAGCTGTTCACTATCACCAAGAAGACAAGCTTGAACAATTCCTAACTTATAGATATTAAGATTCTTCTGTTTAACTAATTAACTAACAAATTAAAATAGTAAATTAACAACTAACGATACTGAGGGTTAGAGAAAAGATTAAGGAGGTCTAGAGTTATGATTTCCCCTATTGTCGGAATCCTTCCCGCTATGTCTTCTATAATTTCGCCTAAGTATTCTCTACCGAT
>NW_017696695.1:0-3195 GCF_001879085.1 Nicotiana attenuata
ATGTTTCTTGACTGCATCTTGCCCTTCTCCGCCTAAATCGTTCCACCACAGACGTAACTCCAAAGGGATTTTATGCATGATTGAAAATAATTCATTTTGAGTTGGCTCATCCTGCACATTTATTAAGGTGATTTTAATCACTCATTTTGACCTAAAAGAGAAAAATGGCACAATCCTTGTTCAAATTGCCAATTTAAACAAACAGCCGGTATTGCGGATACGGCCTTTCAGCACTTCATAAGGAAGATTTTAAGGCTGTGCCTGCTAACCGTTTAGAAGATGACTCAGGGTGGCTGTTCTTGCAAAAACAGCCTTCCGGCGCCCTTTTGGGGACATTTGGCTTATTTTTGACAAGAATGGCATCACCCGACTTATTCATAACGAAATTAAAAATTTTGGTATTTTTGGCTATTTTTGAAAAGGGGAGGTTGGACCCGACGAGGGTTGCCTACGTATCTCACACCCGGTGAGAATCAAACCTGCGTAGTTCGGGCAAATAAATCTAACTATTTTGAAAACAAGACTGTTTTTTTTCGTTTTTGTTGGCAAATACACTATTTCTGAAAGCAAGATTCTTTTTTTATATTTTCTTTTCAGTGGCAAATAAAATAAACTAATATGAAAATAAAACTCTTTTTGTTTTTCTTTTCCATTTTTCTTCTTTTTTTCATTTTCAAAAATTCGGCAGCATTTCGGCACTACTTGGACATTGGGTTTTCTAATATGGGAAATTAACTCTCTACACTGCTATCTTCTCTTTTGTTTTTTTTTTCCAAATATTCAAAGCCGGTCAGCATGCGAGTCCAAAACAGATAAATGCACAAGTAGGATGCATCAGGATGGTCCATTATTCTGGGTACACCTGTCCTAGACGGACCCACCCCCTGTGTTGAGTCCCCTAAGTCATATGCACGTGATGCAAATAAGCGTTCCTACTAGGGATCCGGTGTGAAGTCAAGTTATTCTAGGTTCAAAAACCTGGGTATGTGTTCTAGACTGTGTACCCGAGCGGACAACTCGAGGCGAGGAGGGGGCTACGTACCGGGAACCAAAAGGCCATCCGGCTTAGTAACTTGTCCGGCCTCTTTCTTATTTCAAGGTATTGACACTAACAGAATAGGGAGTCTCAACCAGTGAGCACATCCCCGGAGGTGAGAAGAGAAGGGTTTCGCCACAGTTTATATACAATCCAAATAATATCAAAACGGTAAAAAGCAACATTTTGCACATTTAGCATGAAACATGTAGGAAAATCAGATAAAGCCAAATACAACAATATATCTAAGCTCGAATTCTGAACCCTGAACCAACGTTCTGGGTTCTTGTCCCCAGTAGAGTCGCCAGAGCTGTCACACCTCCTTTTTTACACACCTACCCCGAAGGATAAATGTACAAGGGAGTTTTTCCATTTAAAGTGACATTATTCGAAATGGGATTATTTATTTATTTTTAGAGTCACCACTTGGGATAGGATTGGCTTTTGGTGTCCCAAGTCACCGGTTTAATTTAAATCCCAAATCGAGGAAAAATCGACTTCCCAATTGGAGTCTGCGAACCAGAAATTCTGAATAAGGAATTCTGTTGACCCGAGGGAAGGTGTTAGGCACCCCCGGATCCCGTGGTTCTAGTACGGTCGCTTAAATTATTATAATTGGCTAAAAATCTGATTTTAATACATGTTTTAACTTATGTGCCTTTTTAACTTTAAACCGCTTTTATTATTTAATTTTTAAAGAGAATTGCAACGTCGTGAAAATGTATCTCAACCACGTCGCACCAGTACGCCCGTGATTTTCGGCACATTTCAACTTCGTTGGGATTTGAATTTGGGTCACATAAATGTGCACCCGAATTTAGGAAAGTAGATTATTAAACGACGCGCCTAAAAGAACCTATGCGTTTGTGATTTGCGAGGGCCATGGAAATTAGCTAAACGGCACGCCTCGAATTCTAAGGATCAATTCACACTTAAACAAAATGAAGGCCATGCGATTGTCATTTCTTGTTTGGCATGGCACACTTCAATTCTAAATTAAAGGGATTAACTCAACTACATTTGGAGGGCCATAGCTATTTGTTTTATCTAATATAGCTCACCTCCATTAGCTTATGAAACTCTATTATTTAACCAGTTATGGAATCAGGACTGGGCCACTACGGTGAGTTAAATTAACCAAAGTGAAGGCTGAAGGTAAAAGGGGAGTGGCTTGGGCTAGGAGCGAAGCCTAGCGGCTTACCTGATTGCCCAAATGGCAATCCTTAAAGCCAGCCGCACTGGCCCAAGTGATTAGGCCCGCGATTTTATTCCATGTAGACCCAAGGTCCAAGGCCCATAGTGTGGCCCAAATCTTGGGAGCTAAAGACTGAAAAGGAAAGATTCGAGTTCGAACCCCCATGCACGCAAATAACATACGAGCTGAACAAAGCTATCCATAGTAAACCATCATTTAGTAAACCTTAAAATTGGATATGCTCATAAAGAAAATGAATAAAATCAATACATAGCTTGATTTTGAAATGACCTGGACTGTTCCACTACTTAAACAGTGCCTTCGGCTATCTTTGATATAGAATCAAATCATGTTCTCAGTTTTTAAACTCACAATAGAGTCTCCAGGAGACTCAATTTGCTAGTTAGCAAACCTCCAAACTCCTTTAAACTTTCGAGAAATCAGAGAACCAGGAATAAACGTATTTCTCATAAAACTACTAAAAATGATTTTAATAATGCTGTCAAACAAATGAAGGTGACAACAATGCAACCATCTAAAATCATGAGATAAATCAGTACCAACTAAGATTAACAAATAGAAACAGGAGCCCTACTTGCAACTTTGGAGTGAGCCTCCAACATTCATAGTATATCATCGATTAACATACCAAAACAAAGAGCACAAATGAACTAATCAAGACAAAGAAAACAACACAAAGGGAGGTGGCTCGCAGAACATCCATTTAGCTATATTGAGCTTAAACTCTGACAAATGAAACCAAATAAAGCTGGGGTCAGCAGCACATTAACCCAGACCAAAACTAACTACAGAAGAGTAATGCTAAGCTAAAAAAAACATAGATACAAATCAGCACAAGCTAAACTCGTAGTAGAAGGCTGAAAAAACATGTTTGAACTTAGAATTTCCATCTTTATTCAATCAAGCCAAACTTCACATGAGGTGGAAGGTAAAGTGTACCTGG
>NW_017696696.1:0-3195 GCF_001879085.1 Nicotiana attenuata
CCTGTCCCGCATCTTGCATGAGACTAAGCTCTGTCTCCATCTGCATGAGGCTAAGCCCTGCCTCCATTCTGCATAAGGCTAAGCACTACCTTCCATTTGCATGAGACTAAGCCCTGTCCCGCATCCTGCATGAGACTAAGCTCTGTCTCCATCTGTATGAAGCTAAGCCCTGCATCCATTCTGCATAAGGCTGAGCACTGCCTTCCATTTGCACGGGACTAAGCCCCGTTCCTCCTTGCATAAATGTTGCTCTGTCCCGGTACTATCTATTTGCTCTTCTGTCGGGCTAAGATCTGCCCTCCATTTCGCAAGAATAAGCCTTGTATTGTCAACATCCTTATTATTGCATCTCATGGGCTGAAATATCGCCAATCTGTCCAAAGGCATCATAGTCTAAAAGCATCATCCTCATAGCCGGAAGACACCATGCCATGGCCTGAGGATTTCTCAAACTTGCATATCATTATTCAAAGGCGTCATGGTTCGGAGGTACCATCTTCATGGCCCGAGAACACCATTTCATGGCCTACGAATCCCTCACTGAACAATTCAAGGCCCAGGACATCATGGTCTGAGAACGTCATCCTTAACCGCCCGAAGACAATTTTCATGGTCCAAAAGGGAATCTGCATCATGTTTAAATTTTCGCACAAATGCATGTTCGTAGCATCTCTTTACTTGCAGGTGACAAATAAGCAACCGCTAGCCCATCAGGAGCAACCTCGCTCCAGTTCCTTCAACTATCTCAAACTTGACCATTCACCATAATCACTCTTTCACCCATCTCGAAATATCGTGTCCATTCTTGTAATGACTTCATCGGTATATTCCTGGCCTGATTCCTGTAAAACCAGGGTTATGTAGGCAGCTCAAAAAAACCCGGAGTCCGGCCTCTAACTTTCAAAACATTCTATTTGGTCAAAATTGGCCATCATTTCTTTACCCGAAAACTCTTTCATCCTTCCCGGGTAAAGAGGGGCAGCTGTTGATACCCAATTTTTCCTTCATATATATATGCATACATACTTTCAAAATATTGCATACACATTTACAACCATTTTTATATTTTTTCTATAATTTTTAAAGGGGTTAAAACAATTTATTTCTGTATCTTTATACAAATATTCGATAACTATTCCTCATATTATTTTTATGAAGATTTAATTATCTAAATTCATCATTTTATGCCCATATAGTGCTTAAATATTTTAATTTTATTTTTTTTATAATCACATTTGCATTGTTAGGCTAGAATTCCATATTTTTACAATAATAGCCTATATATATGCACAATTATATTATCCATACAGAAAATGACTTTTCGTATTTTTACAATATTAAGTAAGTATTTTAAAACATTTTCATGCACAAATCATATTTTTATCATTTATAAATTATTTTATAAAATTATTTTACTAAATTAATTGGGTATTTAAAAATATAGCCCTAGAAAATACCCAATTTCAAACCTAGCCTAGTCCAATTACCCATACCCGTCCAACCCAAACACAGACCCAAACACCCGTTTAATTTAAACCCCCCCCCCCACCTAACATTTAACCCTGGCCGTTGATCTCAGAAGATCAACGGCCCTAAATCAACCAATCACTTTTAATATAACAAAATCCCTAACCCTACCCATTCCTTCTAGATCCGCCGCCCTCATATGCTCTCATCTCTCACCCATCTCTAATCCTAGCACCATCACCTGTTATCTCCTATGATTCCAACCTAAAATGGAATCAGTTATGGATTCCCTTACATTATTGGTCTCTCTTTACCGTTGGTTACTCGTCTACGACACTATTTAGTTGCTTCCTAACATGGCAAAGCAAATCTGGCCAAGATCGAGCCAGACCTGGTTCAAGATCTTTCATGTCTTGACTATTGCCGTCTATATTCATTCCAATACTTGTGAGTACGAATACCTTCGTATTTTAGGGTTTCAAATCTCCGGTTTAAACCAGATCTGGGTCAACTTTTGTTTATTTTATGAATCTGGCTAATTTTTGGTTGAATCTGTTCAGATTTTCTCAGATTTGAAACGGTTTCATGTTTATTTTGGTATTTCTTCTTTAAATTTTTTCCAGTAGTTCCACCTCGATGTCCTTTGATATTTCCCTATTACTATTCCTAACTAATTTTGGTTTACCCTAAGATTAGGGTCTTGATTTCAACGGGTTTTTCTACAAATATTTAACTTTTAAACGTTTTCGTCTCTGAGTATTCATTATGGTTTCCTTATTTACTTTTGTTTACTATATGCTTCTGTATTTCTGCCTAATCTCTTATAGTTCTGATTATTTAACCGATTATTTTGCTACTTTTGCCCGTTTGCCTTAAACTCCTTCGACTAATTGTTAATTAATTTTACTTACCTAAATTAGGGCTTGAAATTGGCTTTCCTTAGTACCGGTGTTTCCTTATTAGATTTTACCTTTCTTACCTTATGTTTAATTATGGATTGGTGCTGCTAGCCTGATTTTATGCTTTGATTTTCATAACCAACTTCTAATTGATTTCGGAGTTATTCCTTGCCTTATTTAACCTAGCCCTTAATTACTGATCGATTCCATATACAATTTTCCTTAAATTAAGTAATACTAGTCTGATTTTATGGCTAATTTGTTCATGACTGACTTCATTTGATCGATTGTTTGATTATTTCTTACCTTATTAACCCTGCTTTGATTTACTGAGGGATTCCGTGTGAGACTTCCTTAAATTAAATATCATTTGTGTGATTTTGGCCCCCTTAATCGAGTCATGACTAATTGTTAATTGATTTCCATACCTTATGTGCATATGATTGGCTCATTACCTTATGTGTCTTACTCTATTGCATACTATAAAACCCCCATTGTTCTGGTTCTCGAAAAGAGATCAGTTCACAATACACACACACACTCAAACCATTCTCCTTCTTTGCTACTTGTGTTACTTGTGCTATTTTGGGTCTAGCCAAGGCTAGACAGTGAGACCACTTGCTCTATATTCTGCACTCTTTTCCCTCAACCGGTATGTCTCTAATTACATTTGACACCCAAACTCTATGTGTTGCATCCCTGCATTAGTTCATCGGTTATGAATTTGACCTACTCTCTTATTTACTTTCTTTGTTCAAGCATGCCTAAAATCTGCCCTGCTTTATGTGCAACTATATGCTTGCACTTCACATTGTTATCTGATGCTTGA
>NW_017696697.1:0-3195 GCF_001879085.1 Nicotiana attenuata
GATCGTTCGGCTCGGAATTGAGGGCTTGGGCTTGTTCTTGATATTGGAAGTGCGCCTTGGAGCGATGTGAGTCTCCTTTCTAACCTTGTAAGAGGGAATTGTCCCCATAGGCATAATATTTGAATTATTTGTCATTATATGCGGGGGCTACGTACGTACTAGGTGACGAGAGTCCGTGCGTAGCCACTATTATGCTAGGTCCGGGTAGTTTAGGACCCATAAGCATGCTTTACGTGATATTCTAGTACAGTTGATAAACTTGGATTCGTATGAACTATCTTGATTAAGAAGAATGAGACTAGAGAATGATCCTTATCCTGTTTGGTCTTTTAAAAGAGAATAATTGGCATTTCTGTGTATGGCTACTCCTCATATATATACTGATTGTTATTGTTGCTTGTCAATGAGCTTATTTCTGTTTGACCGCGTCACACGGGTGATTCGCGAGCGGGGTAATAGATGCATCTATGGTTCGAGCCGTTCGACCCTCGACAGTGCACAGTTTATTTTATGTTGGATCGGGCCGTACGTCCCACGGTGATTATTTACGCATAATTTGCTTAGAAGTCCTTCAAGTGTTGCGTTACATATCTGCATAGACTATGGGCTAGTATCCATGTTAGTACTTGGGAAAGAACTGTTACTCCATGATTATTGAATGTTAATAACTTGCGAAGTCCATGCTTATTATGAATTCTTCTCCTATTAATTGACCCTAGTAAGTATCGAGTCGACCTCTCGTCTCTACTTCTTCGAGATTAGACGGGATACTTACTGGGTACATATTGTTTATGTACTCGTACTACACTTCTGTACTTAATTGTACATGATCTGAGGCAGATACATCTGGTTACTAGTCCGGTGCGCGCCCTTGAGCTTGTGGCAGAGACATCCACGGTGAGCTGCTTCCTTCCTATGCCGCTCAGCCACCAGATGGAGTCTTCCTTTACTTTTGCCGTCTTTCTTTATCTCAGACAGTAGGATAGAGATATTCTTTTGTATGTTCTACTAGATGCCCATACTTGTGATACCAGGTCTTGGCACGCACACATTGGTAGACTTTCGTTTTGGGTTGTATAATTATGTTACTTACATTATCTATCACTTTTGGTTGAATCCAAATTGGAACATTTACTTCCCTTAATTTCTAATAAAATTAACATAAGAAGTTAGAAATGTTCCGCGTTGGCTTACCTGGCATCGGCGTCGGGCGCCATCATGACCTGTTATGGAATTGGGTCGTGACAACATGGTATCAGAGCACTAGGTTCACGTAGGTCTCACGAGTTATGGGCAAACTGGATAGAGTCTTGTTGATCGGTACGGAGACCTCTGTATTTATCTTCGAGAGGCTATAGGGTATTAGGAAAGACTACTCTTTATTCACTCCCTATCATGCAATGGTTGGTATACTAAATTTCCCTCTTCTATTCTCTCACAGATGGTGAGAACTCGCACTGCTGACGTTCCGGACCCGGGAGGAGCAGCTCTCCCCATTGCTAGAGGCCGAGGCAGAGGCCGGGGGAGGGCACCAGACCGTGGTAGGGGGCGAGGGCGTCACAGAGCCGTTCCAGTTGCACCACCAGCAGATCCTGCGGGGGATCCTATTATTGAGGAGCAGGGCGAGGTGCCCGTAACTGAGCCTACTCCGGCAGATTTCATGACGGCACCGGGATTTCAGGAGGTCATGGGCCGCATGCTACGATTCATGGATTCTATGACTCAGAGTGGTTTATTTCCAGCCGACCCAGCCACCTCACAGGCAGGAGGGGAGCCCAGACCCCTACTGCTCAGGCTCCAGGTCATGCAGCTGCAGTATATCAGACTCCGGGTGCACTACCTGCAGATGGGGTTCAGCCAGTTGCTGCAGTGGCACCCCAGCCCAGGCCAGCTGTGGATGGCGATCCGCAGAAGTTATTGGACAGATGGACCAGGCTTCACCCTCCAGTCTTTGGGGGTAAGCATCATAAGGATGCCCAGGACTTCATTGACAGGTGCAGGGACAGACTGCACAACATGAGGATATTGGAGTCACATGGAGTTGACTTCACCACTTTTCAGCTGGAGGGCAGGGCCCGTAGATGGTGGCACTCTTATGCACTTGGCAGGCTAGCAGGTTCTCCTCGCCTCACTTGGGTCAGTTCACACAGTTATTCCTGGATCGATACATCCCGCCCTCTGAGAGGGAAGAGCTACGGTATCAGTTTGAGCATCTAGAGCAGAGTCAGATGTTAGTGACCGACTATGAGGCGAGGTTCTCTGAGTTGTCTTGCCATGCACTCATGATACTTCCCATAGAGGCAGAGAGAGTACGAAGGTTTGTTGCGGGGTTACACCCTACTATCCGATCTGGTATGGCCCGAGAGGTGGAGATGGGTACAGGGTATCAGCTAGTGATTGAGATTGCTCGCAGGATTGAGAGTTATCGTCTGAGGGGTAGAGAGCAGATGCAGCAGGATAAGAGGGCTAGATTTTCAGGAGAGTTCTGAGGTGCCCCAGCTAGGGGTAGAGGTCACTTCGGGAGGGGTCAGCCCAGCAGGCCCTCATATTCAGCACCACCCCCTCCCCGGGGTGCCCCAGCGAGGCCTTATTTCAGTGCGATGCCGGAGGATTCTTACTGCCCACCGGCTACTCAGGGTTCCTCCGATGAGTATTCTGGGTATCAGGACCTTCAGCGCCGTTCCAGAGAGTTCCTATCGCTCGCCAGCTATCCAGGGTTCTTCCAGTGGGTATTCCGGTCAGCAGACTCAGACTCCAGGGCAGCAGGCTATGGTGCCTAGAGCGTGCTACGAGTGTGGGGATCTGGGTCATTTGAAGAGGACTTGCCCCAAGCTTTGGGGTAAGGCAGTACAGCAGGATCAGCAGCCCGTGATTTCAGCACCAGCTGCCCAACCGCCTAGAGGTGGAGGGCAGGCCGGTAGGGGCCGTCCCAGAGGTGGAGGGCAGGCAGGAAGAGGTCAGCCAGCTACTGCCCAAACAGGTGGAGGCCAGACAGCTGGTACTCCAGCTAGGTTCTATGCCCTTCCGGCCAAGCCAGATGCATTGGCCTCAGATGCCGTCATCACAGGTATTATTTCTGTCGGTGGTAGGGATGCTTTGGTATTATTTGATCCAGGGTCTACTTATTCATATGTATCATCTCTGTTTGCTCGTTTCCTGGTTATTTCTCCTGAGCCTTTGGGCAGTCCTGTTCAT
>NW_017696698.1:0-3194 GCF_001879085.1 Nicotiana attenuata
ATAGCAGTCAAAGTGTAACGCTCCGGTAAAAGAGGCTGTACCAGAATCTACCTTCGGGGAAGACCTCTTTCTTCCCCGGTCTTCGTGACTCCGGATGAGTCCGATGCCACCAAATCAACAGTCGAAGAGCTGGAACAGATCCCTATTCGTTCGAGTGCTCCAGACCGAAAGGTATACCTGGGCTCGGGTTTAACTACCGAGCTCAGGAAAAATTTGCTTTCTTTTCTTGCTGCTAACGAAGATGTGTTTGCTTGGTCCCATTTGGATATGACAGGCATACCCCCGGAGGTCACGACTCACAAGTTGAGCACAGACCCAAAATTCCGGCCAGTCAAACAAAAGAGAAGGCCCCAATCCGAGGTCAAGCAGGCTTTCATCCACGAGGAGGTAACTAAGCTATTAAACATAGGGTCCATCCGGGAAGTTAAATACCCCGAATGGTTAGCCAACGTAGTTGTAGTACCCAAAAAGGGTAATAAATTAAGAATGTGTATAGATTATAAAGATCTAAATAAAGCTTGCCCCAAGGATTCCTTCCCTTTGCCTAACATCGATCGAATGATCGATGCCACGGCCGGCCACGAGACGCTAAGTTTTCTCGACGCCTATTCCGGATATAATCAGATCCGAATGGATAAAGACGATCAGGAAAAAACGTCCTTCATCACTAAGTATGGCACTTACTGCTATAACGTGATGCCCTTCGGGCTAAAGAACGCCGGGGCCACCTACCAACGCCTAGTTAACAAGATGTTCGAGAATCAATTAGGCAAAACCATGGAAGTTTATATTGATGATATGTTAGTTAAATCCCTGCGCGCAGAGGAACATCTTAGCCATTTGCAGGAAACTTTTGCTATATTAAAGCAATATAACATGAAGCTGAACCCGGAGAAATGCGCGTTCGGGGTCGGATCCGGAAAGTTCCTGGGATTTATGGTGTCCAATAGGGGAATCGAGATCAATCCGGATAAGATTAAGGCAATCGAGGACATAAAGATTGTCGATAACGTAAAGGCCGTCCAACGGCTCACCGGGCGCATAGCTGCTCTAGGCCGGTTCATATCCCGATCCTCGGATAGGAGCCATCAATTTTTCAATCTTCTAAAGAAGAAGAATGATTTCACGTGGGGACCAGAATGCCAGCACGCCCTAGAGGAACTCAAAAGGTACCTTTCTAATCCACCTTTGTTGCATACTCCGAAAATCGGAGAGCCTCTATACCTATACTTGGCCGTATCGGAAGTAGCCGTCAGTGGGGTCCTAGTTAGGGAAGAACAGGGCACCCAGTTCCCCATCTACTACGTAAGTAGGACACTAGGGGAAGCGGAAACGAAGTATCCTCACCTAGAAAAATTGGCATTAGCCCTAATTAGTGCCTCAAGAAAATTGAAGCCATACTTCCAAAGTCACCCCATACATGTTGTAACTACATACCCATTAAGAAATGTCATGCATAAGCCCGAATTGTCCGGCCGGCTGGCCAAGTGGGCCATAGAGGTTAGCGAGTACGATATCCGATATCGACCTCGAACCTCGATTAAGTCGCAAGTATTGGCTGATTTTATCGCCGACTTCACTCCGACCCTTATTCCCCTGGCCGAAAAAGAGCTCCTGCTGAGCTCGGGAACTCCGTCCGGAGTATGGACATTGTTCACGGACGGAGCTTCGAACGTGAAGGGGTCGGGATTGGGGATCATACTAAAACCTCCTACCGGGGACGTCATTAGGCAGTCTATACGGACGAGGAGGTTGACTAACAATGAAGCCGAGTATGAGGCTATGATTGCAGGTTTAGAATTAGCCAGGAACCTCGGCGCCGAAGTGATCGAAGCCAAGTGCGATTCTCTTCTTGTGGTAAACCAGACGAACAAAACGTTCGAGGCCAGGGAGAGCCGGATGCAACGGTATGTCGACAAACTCCAAAACACCCTGCACAAATTCAAAGAATGGACTCTCCAACACGTACCCCGAGATCAAAATAGCGAGGCCGATGCCCTCGCCAATCTGGGCTCAACAGTCGAGGACGACGAGCTCGAGTCCGAAAAGGTGGTACAGCTAATGAGGTCGGTCGTAGAAGAAGGGCACGCCGAGGTCAACTCAACTAGCCATACTTGGGACTGGAGAAACAGGTATGTGGACTATCTAAAAACAGGAAAACTCCCACAGGACCCCAAAGAATCAAGGGCATTGAGAACAAAAGCGGCCCGTTTTTGTTTGGCCGAGGACGGAGTCTTATATAAAAGAACCTTCGGAGGACCACTCGCCATATGCCTTGGCCCCGGAGACACAGAGTACGTATTGAGGGAAATCCACGAAGGGTCATGTGGCAACCATTCGGGCGCGGATGCGTTGGTCCGAAAAATAATTCGAGCTGGATACTATTGGGTCAACATGGAACAGGACGTAAGGGAATTTGTACGAAGATGCGACAGGTGTCAAAGGCATGCGCCATTCATCCATCAACCTGCTGAGCTGCTGCATTCGGTCATCTCCCCATGGCCTTTCATGAAGTGGGGAATGGACATAGTGGGCCCGCTTCCTCGAGCTCCAGGTAAGGCTCAATTTATTCTTTTGGTTACTGACTACTTCTCCAAATGGGTTGAAGCGCAGGCTTACGAAAAGGTTCGAGAGAAAGAAGTAATCGACTTCCTTTGGGACCACATCGTGTGTCGGTTCGGGATGCCTTCCGAAATAGTATGTGACAATGGGAAACAGTTCGTTGGGAGCAAGGTATCAAAATTCTTCGAGGATAACAAGATCAAGAGGGTATTGTCAACCCCGTACCATCCCACCGGAAACGGGCAGGCTGAGTCGACCAACAAGACCATCGTTCAGAACCTAAAGAAAAGGTTACAAGACGCAAAAGGAAAATGGAGAGAGATGCTGCCCGAAATCCTATGGGCCTACCGGACAACCGAAAGGACTAGTACCGGTGCCACTCCTTTCTCTTTGGTTTACGGAGCCGAGGCCTTGATCCCAGTCGAGGTGGGCGAACCCAGCGCTAGATTCCGGTATGCAACCGAGGTTACCAACCAAGAAGCGATGCTCACCAGCTTGGATCTTTTAGACGAAAGGAGAGAGGCCGCACTAGTTAGGATGGCAGCTCAGAAACAAAAGATCGAGAGATATTATAACCGAAGGGCTCGTCTTCGACACTTCAATATAGGGGACTTGGTACTAAGAAAGGTCAC
>NW_017696699.1:0-3194 GCF_001879085.1 Nicotiana attenuata
CGTCGCGAAGATGTATCAGGACTTGCGGCAGCTTTATTGGTGGCGCAGGATGAAGAAGGATATTGTTGCATATGTAGCTCGATGTTTGAACTGTCAGCAGGTTAAGTATGAGCATCAGAGGCCTGGTGGTTTGTTTCAGAGGATTGAGCTTCCCGAGTGGAAGTGGGAGAGGATTACCATGGATTTAGTTACTGGACTCCCGATGACTCGGAAGAAGTTTGATGCTATTTGGGTCGTTGTTGATAGGCTGACCAAGTCAGGCATTTTATTCCTGTTGCAGCCACTTATTCATCGGAGAGGTTAGCCGAGATCTACATCCGAGAGATTGTTCGCCTTCATGGGGTGCCGACATCTATCATTTCGGACCGGGGTACGCAGTTTACCTCGCGCTTCTGGAGAGCAGTTCAGCAGGAGTTGGGCACCCAGGTTCAGTTGAGCACAGCGTTCCACCCTTAGACGGACGGCCAGTCCGAGAGGACTATTCAGATATTGGAGGATATGCTCCGAGCCTGTGTCATTAGTTTTGGAGGCTCGTGGGACCAGTTTTTGCCTTTAGCAGAGTTCACCTACAACAACAGCTACCAGTCCAGCATTCAGATGGCTCCATATGAGGCGTTGTATGGTAGGCGATGTCGGTCTCCGGTTGGGTGGTTTGAGCCGGGAGAGGCTCGGTTATTGGGTACAGATTTAGTTCAGTAGGCCTTAGATAAGGTCAAGATCATTCAGGAGAAGCTTCGTTCAGCTCAGTCTAGGCAGAAGAATTATGCAGACCGTAAGGTTCGAGATGTAGCTTTCATGGTTGGTGAGCGGGTATTGCTCCGAGTGTCGCCTATGAAGGGCGTGATGAGATTTGGGAAGAAGGGCAAGCTTAGCCCTAGGTACATCGGCCCGTTTGAGATTCTTGATCGAGTGGGTGAGGTGGCTTATAGACTTGCGTTGCCACCTAGCTTATCATCCGTGCACCCAGTTTTCCATGTATCTATGCTTCGTAGGTATCACGGCGATCCTACCCATGTGTTAGACTTCAGTACTGTCCAGTTGGACAAGGATTTATCATATGAGGAGGAGCCGGTAGCTATTCTAGACCGGCAGGTTCGACAGTTGAGATCGAAGAGTTTTCCTTCAGTGCGTGTCCAGTTGAGAGGTCAGCCTCCTGAGGCATCGACCTGGGAGTCCGAGTCTGATATGCGGAGCCGTTATCCTCATCTATTTCCCGACTCAGGTACTTCTTTCTTTTGTCCGTTCGAGGACGAACGGTTGTTTTAGAGGTGGAGAATGTGACGACCCAAAGGGTCATCACCTGTTTTCTCACTCATTCTGTGTCTCCGAGGCCTTGAAAACCTCACCTTTAGTTGCCTCGATTTGCGTGCGCAGTCCGGGCGCATAGCCGGAAAGATTATACGTTAAATTCTGTGAAAAATTTCAAAATGTGGCTTTAAAATGATTAAAGTTGACTTCGGTCAACATTTTTGGTAAACGGACCCGGACCCGTGATTTGACGGTCCCGGAGGGTCCGTAGAAAAATATGGGACTCGGGCATGTGCCCGAAGTCGAAATCCGAGGTCTAGAACCCGAGGAAAGAATTTTTCTGTGAAATTATTTTTCTGGAATTATTAAGGAAAATGGAAATGAAAATTGATTAAAGGACTATGGTATCGGGCTCGTATTTTGGTTCCGACGCCCGGAACAAGTCTTAAATATGTGTTAAGCGCTTTCTATAAAGTTTGGTCAAAATCGAGCATCATTTGACGTGTTTTGACTAGAAACTCTAAACTTGATGTTTTATGGAAATTTGGAAGAAAATCATGGGTCTTGAGGCCTAATTTGATGATTTATGATGTTGTTTGGGGCGATTTGATCGCACGAATGAGTCCGTAGTATGTTTTTAAGTTTATATGTATGTTCGGTTTGGAGCCCCGAGGGCTCGGGTGAGTTTTGAGTAGGTCCCGGGAGGTCTTAGGCTTAGAATAGCAGATGGTTGCAGGTTTAGGGGTTGCAGGCCCCAGCGCGCCCGCGGTGCATTTCTGCGCGGTCCGCGTGGCTAGGTTCAGAGGGCCAGTAGTCCTAGGTCACCCAGCGCAGCCGCGTGCCATATCAGTGCGGTCCGCGTGCCATATCAGCGCGGTCCGCGCTGGGAGATTCAGAGAGTGGGAATTTTGGTCCATTCCTCCAGCGCGGCCGCGCACCAAACCAGTGCGGTCCGCGCTGGGTGGGTTCAGAGAGGGTCATTTCCAGTCCCTCAGCGCGGTCGCGGTGCACTTTTGCGCGGTCCGCGCTGAGCCTCCAGTAGGGTATAAAAGGTCGGGATTTTTAGTTATTTTTCACTTTTTCAAAACACAAAACATAAGAGGCGATTTTCCAAACGATTCTTCTTCTTCAAACGATTGGTAAGTGATTTCTAACTTATTTTCTTTGCTCCTTAACATCTTTAAACATAACTTCAACTTCAAAACAAAGATTTTAATGGAGAAATTTGGGAATTTAGGGTAGAACCTAGGTTTTCTAAATTGGGGGTTTTGGACCTCAATTTGAGGTCCGATTCCAAAATAACTTATATATTTGAGTTCATGGGGGAATGGGTAGTCGGGTTTTGGTTCGAACCTCGGGTTTTGACCATGTGGGCCCGGGGGCATTTTTGACCTTTTGGAGTAAATGGATGAAAAAGCTATAATTAGTCATTGGGTTTGAATTGTCTAGCACATATTGATAACACGAAGTCATTATTTCATAGATTTGACTGAGTTGGAGCCGAATGCGAGGGGTAAAGCTATACTAGAGGCTTGAGTTGATTTTGGAGCATTTGAGGTAAGTGTTTGATCTAACTTTGGTTTGAAGGAATAGGATTAGAGTGTTATTATTTGCTAATTGCTAAATGATCGAGTACGGTGTATAGGCATGGTGACGAGTATCTATACACCGGTGTCTAGCATGACCGTGGGTCCTTGTAGGTACTTATCCTGATATTGTTATGACTCTTCCATGTTTATTGATGAATTCTATGCAATGTGAAGAGTATGAGGACTAATTATGAATTGTAAATTCTTTGGAGCGTTGGCTCGAACGATAAAAAGACTATTGAGTAAGAAATGAAAGAAATAGAAAGTGATATGATTAATCCCTTGCCGGGATGGTTTGAGTATATTGATTATCTCCCTTGCCGGGATGTGAAAGTATTGTTGTTGCTCCTGTTGGAC
>NW_017696700.1:0-3194 GCF_001879085.1 Nicotiana attenuata
TTTCGGTCCTTACCCCCCGGTACGACGTTTTTCGGGGTAACGGTTCCAACGTTTTTTTATCCCAGTTTTTTACCTCGGTTTTTCCCTTACCCCCCGGGGAGGTACGTTTCTACCCTCGTTNACCCGGGTTTGTTTTAACCGTCTTTTGTTTTCACCATTGTACTGCAAAACACGGTTTCAATTTGACTGTTTTAGATCAGTTGCAGCAGTTAAGAACAGAGTGCAAAATCAGACAGAAAAATGCAGAANCGTTACAGCAGCGACACAGTGCGGACCGCACAAAATCGGCGTGCGGCCGCGACTCGGGGCACCACGGACGCACAAATCGAACCGCGGTCCGCACAGAGGTCGGGGTTCAGACTACCCACTCTCTGGTATCTAGGCAGTGCGGATTGCAAAAAATGTAGTGCGGCCGCAGTGCCTGATGTTCAGCACTCAGAATTTCATCAATGCGGTCCGCACAAAATGGTACTGCGGACCGCACAAGGGCACCGCGGACCGCACAAAACGACTGCGGTCCGCACTGAGTGCCCAGTTGTGGCACTAAATTAGGGTTCATGTATTTTGATTTTTGGGTCCAATTTTTCACCTAATTAGTGTCACTACATGCTTACCCACTGATTTTAACTATCTATGCCTATTTTAATCTAAAAATTAACAACCCTAACCTACTCAGTTGAAGAAAAATACACGAAGCATAGAAAGGGAAGAAAGAAAAACAAAAATTAGAAGGAATTAACAAAAATTGAACAATTAAAAGGCAAGTAATGGTACCAAATCTGAGATGAAATGAAGAGTGACAAGTCCACACAGTTAACTACAAGCAAAGGAATGGATGAACAGTGTTCTAGGGCTCTGAGATGCAAAGGTTCGAAAAGTGTAAAAGGTGGGCCTCAAGGACTATTAATAGAAAAAGCCCTGGGCCCAGTCTCACCAACCAGTGCGGACTGCACAAAATGGACCGCGGTCCGCACTACACAACTTGATTCAAAGCTTGAGAAGGCAACGCTCTGCGGTCCGCACAAAATGGATTGCGGCCGCAGAGGTCCACCACGGACCGCACAAAATGTAGTGCGGCCGCAGTGGCAAACTTCAGAGAGTTGTATTTTTACTCTTTCTTCAGTGTGGTCCGCACAAAATGGATTGCGGCCGCACTGACAACTTCAGAGACCTGCTCATTTTTTTCCACTATGTCCTGCACTGCATCAACACAATCCTGTAACATCTCACAACCAGTTAGCCCAAAAATCAATCCTACACTACAGTGAAAATCAAATAAAAACAAGAAGAAAAACACATGGGTTGCCTCCCAAGAAGCGCTTGATTTAACGTCGCGGCACGACGTAAGTTACCATCACATCATTTGAAATGAAGGAGTGCCACCACGTGGCTGTCATCAATTTTTCCAAGATAATGCTTGACCCTATTCCCATTCACTCTAAAAACTTCCCCACTTTTGTTCTTTAAATCAAGGGCACCAAACGGGGTCACACACACTACTTCAAATGGTCCGCTCCACTTTGACTTTAGCTTTCCCGAAAACAACCGTAACCGAGAGTTGAACAAGAGCACCAAATCACCTACTCTAAACTCCTTGCCACGAGCATATTTCTCATGAAGGTATTTCATCTTGTCCTTGTGCAAGGACGAACTGGAGTAGGCATGGAAACGGAATTCATCAAGTTCATTAAGTTGCTCCACCCGAAGATTTGCAGCCACATCCCAATCGAGGTTCAACTTTCTCAAGGCCTACATGGCCTAATGCTCTAACTCAACCGGTAAATGGCAAGGTTTCCCGAACACCAACCGATACGGAGACATACCAATCGGAGTTTTGTAAGCAGTCTTATACGCCCATAGAGCATCATCAAGCTTCTTAGACCAATCGGTCCTATTTGTATTGACTGTTTTAGACAGAATATTCTTAATTTACCTGTTGGACACTTCAACCTGGCCACTTGTTTGGGGATGATAAGGAGTGGACACTTTTTGGTTGATACCATACTTGGCAAGCAAGGTGTCAAAAGCTCTATTGCAAAAATGCGATCCTCCATCACTTATAATTGCACGAGGAGTGCCAAACCTTGTGAAAATGCTCTTCTTTAGAAATGCAACCACACTCCTAGCTTCATTGTTGGGGAAAGGCACAGCCTCGACCCATTTTGAGACATAATAAACCGCTACAAGAATGTAGGTGTTTTCGCACGAGCTTACAAATGGGCCCATGAAATCGATACCCCATACATCAAAGATATCCACTTCTAGAATGGTGTTTAAAGGCATCTCATCTTACTTCGAAATACCGCCCGCTCTTTGACATTGGTCACACCTTTTCACTAAATCACTTGCATCTTTGTACAAAGTTGGCCAATAAAATCCACAACTTAGAACTTTCGAAGCTGTCCTCGCCCCTCCATGATAGCCACCATAGGGGGAGGAATGATAAGCCTCTAGGATGCTAAATTGCTCCTCCTCAGGTACACACCTTCGGATCACTCCGTCGGTGCAAATCTTGAACAAGTATGGCTCGTCCCAATAGAAGTCCAGACTATCCCGTTTGAGCTTCTTCCTTCGGTTAGAAGAGAGCTCACACGGGATGATGCCAGTCACAAGGTAATTAGCAATATCCGCAAACCATGGCATATCACTCATCGACACAGAAAGTAGCTGCTCATCGGGAAATGCATCGCTGATCTCTAGGCCATCACACGGCCTTTCTTCTTCCTCCAAGCGGGACAAATGATCCGCCACTTGGTTTTCGCTACCTTTCCGGTCCACAATTTCCAAATCAAACTCTTGAAGTAATAAGACCCATCGCATCAGTCTAGATTTGGAGTCTTTCTTTGTCATCAAATACCTAAGAGCTGCATGATCGGTGTGCACTATGACTTTGGCTCCCATAAGATATGGCCGAAATTTTTCCATTGCGAACACAATAGCCAATAATTCTTTCTCAGTCACCGTGTAGTTCCTTTGAGCTTCATTCATTGTCTTGCTCGCATAGTACACCGGATGAAACATTTTGTTCACTCTTTGACCCAAAACTGCCCTAACCGCAACATCACTCGCGTCGCACATGAGCTCGAAAGGCAAGCTCCAATTGGGTGCGATAATGATCGGGGTGGTGGTCAACTTATGCTTGAGAAGTTCAAAGGCTTGCATACATCCCTCATCAAACACAAACTTTGTATCCT
>NW_017696701.1:0-3193 GCF_001879085.1 Nicotiana attenuata
CGTAAGGAATATGTGGTACATTGTGACTTTCTCCTGAATAGGTATCAGAAATCAATAGTAGTGTTGACCTTGTTGGTCTATCATATGTGAAGGGCGTGCACTTTTGGAAAGGACCTTCATTTTCGGTTTGCGGGTGCATGGCTGGTAACATGGTGATTACTGGGTTTTTAGGCTTTCGAGGTTCATGTTTTGTTACGCGGCAAGAAACTCTATATGGGTGCTTCAGTAGAATAATAGGGTGTGAGTGATATATCAGCCACTTGATTTGCGTAGTTGAGTGGGGTATGGAAATTTTGGTATTCCGGAGGTTCGGGGCTAGATGCCTTCATATGTGGGCTAATTCCTGTTTGCAGACTTTGAAGAAATATTGAGAATGGGATAATTAATAGCATACAATACTTAATAAGTTGTTGTGGATATTTTGAAGCATATTTATCTAATTGGGAAGAATCAGGATTTGGTTGGGACTATTTGGAATATCAGCGAGAATATGTATTTTGTAACAGGTCAAATTTGTGTGCTCCTGTGAGATTGTCATATTGGTTATGTTCTCAGGCAGAATGGACATTATTTGTGCCTCTGGCCTATGTTATGTGCTGCTCTTATGTTGTGGTGAGCTGTGAGGTTGTACGATTATTCCCCACGCATGTTGTAATTCTGTTCAGGCTTTATGGCGATGCGGGTGAGATAGCCCTCGTGATGTTGATTTGCTCATTTCACCTTATATGTGCTTGCTTATCTCCTATTTTATTTCTTCTATTCATTGTTCCCACAGTTTTACTTATGCACTCTGTTGTGCTTGATATCAGTATTCATGTGATCAGTGAACCTGAGCATTTTGGCTCGATGAGCATTTGGGAGCGGGTTGCACACCTCAGTAGATGTTATGTGGGATTGTACTTGATATCAATATTCATATGTTCAGTGAACCCGAGCATCTTGGCTTGATGAGTATTTGGGAGCGGGCTGCACGCCGCAGCAGATGTTACGTGGAATAACCTTTCCTTGTGTATGTTTGGTGTTGTGTCTTCCCTCTGTGGGACGATTTGATGAAAAACCTATACTTTTGTTGTCACACATGTTGTACTTGTTAGATAATTCTTCTACTTTGTTTTCCTTTATTTATGCTGCATAATTGAGTTATTGCTGATTTAGTGTACGAATTGTGTAGTGTAAGAATCTGTGTGGTTCCGTGATGAGTTATTAGTTGGATTGCTTGTATTGGCTGAGATGAGGTTCTTAGACCTGAGATTAGTGCTATGGTACTGGGGGTGGGGAGCGTTTGGAAGTGAGAGGGTGTTTCTGCTAAGCTTTGGGTAATGGCCCTTGGCGGGCGAGAGAGTGTCGTGACTTGTTGACTTCATGGGCGGCTATGAGTTTCCGCATGTCTCTTTATCATGGGTAGTGTTGTGGAAGTCCCGGAACAAGGTTGTATTCAATGTGAAGTATATTGCCGGCATCCAGGATGTTATTTGAGCAGCTATAGTTGTTAATGGTTATTGCTTCGAGTATGTGAGTTGTGGAACAGCATGTGATTGTATTCTGGATTGGAATTTTTGGCTCGATTCAGCTTGTTTGGGTGTGTTCAGTGTGATGATGTGGAATTCGGGTCCTATGATAAATTTCGGATATTGAGGTTTGGGTCTTGTTCTAAGGTTGTGGACTAAGGAGGAGATGAGACCTTCAGTTAGGTTGCATTATCAGTTCTGCATAGGTTGGATGATGGTGAATCACCCCAGGGTGTATGTATGAGGAGCTCATGCAGTGGTTCGATGGCCTTGGAGCGACTCCGGGCACATCCGAGTACGAACGTATGTTTAAGTGGAGGAGGATGTAATGACCCAACTGGTTGTTTTGAGCAATTGCGTCCGGTTCGGTAGTTTGAGGTCACGAGCAGCTTCATATTATGTGTATCGACTTGCGTGCGTAGTCTGGGCATGAAACCGGAAAGCTTATATGTGAAAATATGAAGAAAAAAATAGTAATTTCTAAAGTTAAAATTTGGTTTTTAGTTGACTTTGGTCTACATTTTTGGTAAACGGACCTAGATCTGTGTTTTGACGATCCCGGGAGGTCCGCAGTAAAATATGGGACTTGGGCGTATGCCCGGAATTGAATTCCGAGGTCCCTAGACTTAGAAAACAATTTTTGAAGAAAATTATTGTGCTGGTTTTTAACGAAAATAAAGAAATGAATTAATGTTTGAACTCGTAGGTATCGGGCCCGTATTTTGGTTTCGGAGCCTGGTACAAGTTTTTTATGATATTTAAGTCCTACCTATGAAATTTGGTGAGAATCGGAATTGATTTGACGTGATTTGGATGCCCGGTTAAAAAGTTAGAAAATCATGAGTTTTGAGGTTAAATTCATAGTTTATGATGTTATTTTGATGATTTGAGCGCACGAGCAAGTCTGTATGATGTTTTTAGACTTGCGTGCATGTTTGGTTTGGAGTCCCGAGGGCTTGGGTGAGTTTCGGATAGGTTTAGGCTATGTTGCGCTTGTTTTTGGATGCTTCACCGTTGTTCCTTCAAGCAAAAATGATACCACATTGAGCATATGAGATCCAAATTCAGTTTCTATTGAACCATTAGATGCGTATCGAAATTACGGAGCCATAGGAAAAAGAATCATCGAATTTGGACATCGTATGAGGAAGTTATGCTCATTTTCGTATGGACATCCAAATTCAGTGTGTGTCACGCCCCAAAAACCCCGGAGCACGACCGGCGCTCAACCGAGTAAACCCGACTGAGCAAGCCTGTTAGGTTTCATTCTAACCAAATTAATTCATGAATAAGGAGGAGATGACTCCATTAATCATAATTGTACATATATCATTAACGACTTCCATTTCATTTCCATTAGCAACTTCATTCATAATTTTCAAAAAAAATATCACAAGTTTTATACATCATTACCAGACATCAATATTTCTATTTCAATTCCAATATCCGACACTGCCCACAAACTATCTACGGAGCCTCTAAATACAACTGAAGAGTAATATGGAAATGCCGGCAACAAGGCTCCGGCTATACCTCAAAATACAAAGTACATGATAAACAACGGTACAGGACCCCAAAATGAAGTGGGGCTCACCAAGTCAGCTTAAAGGAAGATGCGTCACTAGCTGCGACCAACACTGCCTGCTATGGAACCACCTACATCCATTTAATGATGTAGCGCTCCC
>NW_017696702.1:0-3193 GCF_001879085.1 Nicotiana attenuata
GTTGATTATTTCCTTCAGGCTTTGGAGCCAACCTATTATGGTCATCTGGTGTCAGCAGTGGGAAAAACTTTCAACGAGGTCGTGAAAATGGGAAGTATGGTGGAAGAGGGTCTCAAATCTAACAAGATTATGAGCTATTCAGCAATCAAAGCAACTACTCAGGCTATTCAGAGCGGCACTGGAAGAGTATTGGGAAAGAAGAAGAAAGAAGAGGTTGCAGTAGTGGAATCGAGAGCTTGGTCCAGAGGTCCATCACCATATTATCACCAACCTCGCCCTCACCCCCAAACCTACCCACATACCCCATATGGCCCACCGCAGCATTATTACCCACCTCCCGCTCCCCATTTCTCTATCCACCACGCCCAGACATACCCCAACCTCCTACCCATGCACAATGGCGCGCACCCACCCCACAAAATACTTACTCAGCTCAAAACACCTACCCACCCCCAAGAACCAACAGAAATCCTGCTGGAACCGATTTTCGACCCAATCCCGCATTTAAGAATGATAGGTTGCAAAAGAAGAAGACTTTCACTCCCTTGGGTGAATCTTACACTAGCTTGTACCACAGATTGAGACAGTTGGGCATGCTGAACCCGATTGAACCCAAATTGCCAAATCCTCCCCCAAGGAATCTAGACCACTCTGTGAGTTGTGAATATTGCTCAGGTGCGCCGGGACATGACACAGAAAAATGCTGGCACTTAAAAACGGCTATCCAAGAGCTCATTGATACCCGCCGAATTGAAGTACAAGCCCCAGAAACGCCTAACATCACCCAAAATCCATTACCAACTCATCACGAGACCCATATGATCGAGCTAATCCAAAAGGGAGAGCATAAGAAGCCGTCACAAACCGTGATGATGATCAAGGCTAGTGAGGATAGATCAAATGAGAAACTAGCAAGGGAAAGAACATCGATCAAAGTAGGAGAAACAGTTGGCAAACCAGTTGTAGTGATGAAGAAAGAGCTTTTGAGCAGTGTTGCAGAAAAACAAGAACCAGTTAAAGTGGTAGTGTCCGGGGCAGCAGTCAAGCCCGCTGTGATTGTGAAAGGGGCTCGCACAGAGCCGGTTGTCATCAAGCCAGTGACTCAACTACCAGTAATCAGTGGAAGGCTGTCCCATGGAATTACAGCCAAGTGACAGTGATGTATCAGGGAAAGGAAGTTAAGGAAGAAGTCTGTGAAGCACATGGACTGACTCGCTCAGGGAGATGCTTTGCTCCTGACGAGCTGAGAAAAGCTAAACTCGCCAAAGACAATCCAGCATCAGTGAAGAAAGCTGTAACTGAAGAAGAGGCAGAAGAATTTTTGAAGAAGATGAAGGCACAGGATTATTCCATTGTAGAACGGTTGAGAAAGACCCCGGCGCAAATCTCTTTGCTATCATTATTGATTCATTCAGATGAGCACCGTCAAGCATTGATGAAAATTCTAAATGAGGCCCACGTTCCCGATAAAATTTCTGTGAACCATTTGGAGAAAATAGCAAACAAGATCTTTGAGGTCAACAGGGTTACATTTTCTGATGATGAACTGCCTTTGGGAGGCATTGAACATAATAGAGCACTCTACCTCACGGTGAAATGTGAAGACTCCATGGTCACCCGGGTGCTTGTCGATAACGGGTCCAGTGCAAACATTTGCCCTCTCTCCACCCTGGAAAAGTTAAAAGTGGATAGTGAGAGAATTCATAAGAATAGCATTTGCGTGCGAGGATTTGATGGAGGGGGCAAGGACACAGTTGGGGATATAGTGTTGGAGCTGACAATAGGCCCGGTTGAATTCACTATGGAGTTCCAGGTGCTTGATGTGGCTGTCTCTTACAATCTCCTATTAGGCCGACCCTAGATCCATGCAGCAAAGGCAGTGCCATCTACCTTGCATCAGATGGTTAAATTCGAGTGGGAATGCAAGAGATTGTGGTGCATGGGGAAGATAGTTCGTGTATTCTGGGCGATGCCATTGTGCCTTTTATAGAAGCTGAGAATGACAAAGGCCCATGGGTTTATCAAGTCTTTGATACGGTATCTGTTGAGAAGATCCCGGAAGGGAAGTGTATTCCTGTGCCAAAGGTAGCTGCTGCATCCATCATGGTTGCATCGGAAATGCTGAAGAACAGATTTGTACCTGGAAAAGGCTTGGGTGCTTCTTTACAAGGCATCGTACAGCCCGTATCCCTTCCTGCAAACCTGGATACTTTTGGCTTAGGCTTCAAGCCCACCGCTGCAGACATAAGGCGAGCTAGAAAAATGAAAAAGAAAGCATGGACCCTTCCAAAACCTATTCCCCGCCTTTCCCGTTCCTTTGTCAGGCCTGGTACTAAGAAGCGCCTAGTAATGGCAATGCCCAGTGGTGTGGTTGACCCCGACAAGGAGTTGATTGAGAAGTTTGAAAAGCCGTTTCATGAGGTGAATGTGTTGGAAGCCGGAGAAGGTCTGAGCAAGTCAGATGTCCAGTTCGTGGGGGCCCAAGCAAAGCTTAACAATTGGGAAGCAACTCCCCTTCCTACTCGGAGGGAATCTTGGTAGTTAGTTTTGATTTCCTTTCAGTTTAATCTGAATTATTTCCAAGGTTGTAATTCGGATGCTATGTTCCATCCGTTTGGATGAGTTAAACCTTGTTATCTTAAATATTAATGAAATGCAATTTCCCTCTTTTTCATTCCTGATAGTTTTCATTTTGTCTTTCTTTTCTATCTTGTAGAGTCCCTTTTATGCTGGTTTCAGTGATGTGTCATGCATGAGGAGTCTTCAGCCTAGTCTTAAAAGCCAATCTAACTCAGACATAATAATACAAGAAGTTGAGTGTGATGACGAAATAGAATATGATGATAAGGAAGCTTTTGAGGAAATCAGTAAAGAATTAAGCCACTTTGAAGAAAAACCCAAACCTAATTTGAATGACACAGAGCCAATCAATTTAGGGGATCAGGAGAATGTACGGGAAACGAAAATAAGTGTCCATTTGAAACCTCAGCTCAGGGAGGAGATAATTAAAGCACTTTTTAAGTATAAAGATGTTTTTGCATGATCGTATGACGACATGCCCGGTTTGAGCACTGATTTGGTGGTTCACAAATTGCCTACTGACCCAGCATGCCCTCCGGTCAAGCAGAAGCTAAGGAAATTTAAAACAGACATTAGTGTGAAAATCAAAGAAGAGGTCACCAAACAGTTTGAG
>NW_017696703.1:0-3192 GCF_001879085.1 Nicotiana attenuata
ATGTCGCTGTGGGAGAGACGAATTTAAACCCTAACCCAGCCACTACATACGCTACGAGAGTGCTCACAAACAAACCTGCTCAAAATCCACCAAAAACAATTCTTAAACCTATTGAAATATTTCATGGAGAACCTACTGTTGTGTTTACTATGGAGGAACTTGAAAAGTTCACTGTTGAAGAAGGCCTACATCAGGCTTATTAAAATTTTCGTTTGAGAGATTGGAGATGAATGAACTTCGAAAGTTCTTGCCAAAACTGCTTGGAACTCAAGGTCGTAGCTTGATTGGGTGGTTAGCGAGAAGGCACATCCTCATCAGGTTTGATTTATATGAAGATTATGTTGTTGCTGCTTCAAAAGTTGTTAATCATCTGCTCGTTAATGGTGATTAACAGCTCCTTATTCTGCCACCATTGCTCGACGGCGGATTCGCCGGAAATTAGGGTTTGTTCTTGAACAAAGAAGACGGAGTTTGGGGCTGAGCAACTTGATTTTCTGTTAATATATTTCAATGTATTTTCAACGTATCACATTGTATTTTCATGTATTTCATTGTATTCATTGTCTTTTTTTCCATTGTAATTCAATGTATCTCGCTGTATTCCACGTATTTCATTGTATTCACTGTCTTTGTTTTTATTGTATTTCAATGTATCCCGCTATATTCTATGTATTTCATTGTACTCATTGTCTCGCTATATACCATGAATGTATTCATATATTTTTTCAATTAATATAATTTATGTATTCAGATGTATTATATAATTTCTCTGAAGATTGCTATATTTTTGGGGTATTTTTTGGTTGAGAATCTTTTTTACAACCGGAAATACAAATTTTGTGTGTTATAATTGAATTTGTTGAGTTATATTAGGAGTCTATTATGTTAATTGATACATTTTCCGTTTAAAAATAGTGTAATTCCCTGTTTCACGTCGTGAATACAGTCGAATACAATAATCTGTCCAGCTGTAATCCCATGTTTCACGCCATGAATACAGTCGAATACACTCGAATACAACAACTGATTAGCTGGACTTCCCTGATTCACGCCTATTTTTGCTACTTTATTCATGAATACAGTAGCTTAAATACATCTAATACATCTTATAACAACAGAAAACGTATCTACAATCCGTAATATAGCAAATGGTATCTACAGATAGCTAATTACCACTAAAAGATAGTGCTTTATGAAAATTTCTCATAATTCTACTCCAAACCCATTAAAACTTGGGCGGGTCAAAATAGATTTGGGTTAGTTTTGCCACCTCTAAATCTATATTGCTTTAGACATTTTGTATTCGAAATTAACTGAATTGCTTAATTCAGATTCACATCGGATAGATGCACTAATGAAGTAATTCTCCGCCTCAGTGTGGTTTGATATATTCATATTATATTGAGATTGAGAATTGACTGGTTTCTGTTAATTATACATTGGACAGAAATAGCTTTTGTTTATCATGACTCTGATCTGACCTTGAAATTAAAAATTAAAGTTTATCTGTGTCAATACAAAAAGGCGTCACTTTACAATGACATTTTCACATTTTTCATAAGTGATCAAGAAAAAGAAAAGAGGCATGAAAGTGTGAAACTGAACAAAATTTGCAATAGAGTATAATAGCCCGCGAATGTATAACATATGTAGAATAAGTGTATAACCAATGTATAATCAACTTATCGATAAAAAAGTCAAAAAGTAAATTTGGCTGGCTATTTATGTAAAGACCCCAATATATGATAAAGTGAGCCCTCAGGCTCTGCAAAGTCAAACATGTTAACAAATTCGACTACTAAAAATGTCTATAACATGACAATCTCTCCTTTCTTTTCAGCTTGATCTTCCTCCCAAATTCTTGTATCTTCATCAGATCCATAAGCCCAAGCACAAACAATAAAGTAGAACAAATTCCCTACACTCAACAAGCAAAGAATCCAATAGTAATAATCATAGTGACCTAAATTCAAATTATTTGATACCCAACTCACTTTCCCTCCTCTACTTGAAACATGATCAACAATTTCAACTATTAGACTTCCAACAACATTCCCAAATCCCATTCCTAGTGCAAATAGTGCCACTCCAATACTAGCCATGCTCTTAGGAAATTGTAAATAATAAAATTCTATTTGTCCAATCGCGTTGAATGCCTCAGCTAGACCAGTTAAACAATGTTGTGGCACTAACCAAAATGCTGACATATTCACTTGTGACAACGGATTTCTCTCTAGTCCTTCATTATGGGCTCGTGCTCGTCTTTCTCTTTCCACTAATGCTGCTACCGCTTGTGCTGCACAAGAAAACAACAACCCGATCTCTATACGTTGCTTGAAAGTCAATCCGCGAGGTTTTTTGGTGAATTTTGAAATCCAGGGGACGAGGATTCGGTCATAGATGGCTATCCATATTGTCAATGTAATAATCCCAAATAAACCATAAGAAGCTGCTGGAATTTCAAAGTGACTATTCAAATGTCTGTCCATTGTATTTGCTTGTAACACTGGAAATGCATGTTGACTTAGTGTTACTGCTATCATAATTCCTGTAGACCACATTGGGATTACTTTGATCAATGCTTTGAATTCTTCTACTTGTTGAACTGTACAAAGATTCCATTGATCTGAAACTATTCCATTTGGATTCAAATCTTTCTCAGGGTTTCTAATGATGCACGCCTTATTTAGAAACCTATGGAATATGACCAAAAAATGCTTATCAATATGCTTGTTCATTCAATATTCAAACAAACTACTAACAAATTATTTTTCAATCATCAGTAAGAGAGGAGAGCATGATATAAAGATTTTTATCTGTTTCATTATAGCGTTATTGGCTGTTAGGATCAAGTGCTTACTATTATGCCAAAAGCTATAGCTGATAGTAAGGGCGTAATTTTATTTCTTAACCAAGTCCACCAAACAAGCGCCATGTTCGACCATGACTTGACCTAGTCTACCCTAACCCCCTCGTGAGCTTGCCATAGGCAGGACGTTGGCGTTACCCAACAATAGCATTATTAGTCCTTAATCATCTTTGTTCCACTTTGAATACATTTGTCACCTTTTCTTATGCTAAAGTTCTTGTGTGAGGGGACAAGAGGTTCTTTGGTGGCATCGCCAACAAGAAATCTAGTTATTCATGTTAAGTAACAACCTAATATTAGGCATTCTATGTCTAAACAATGTT
>NW_017696704.1:0-3192 GCF_001879085.1 Nicotiana attenuata
AATGTTTTGTTACCTGGAGGAAGATCAACCAATTCCCAGGTATGGTTGCTCAATATGGATTCTATTTCACTATTGACAGCTTCTTTCCAATATTGTGCTTCTGAGGAAGACATTGCTTCCTTGAAGGTACGAGGCTCATTTTCTAGCAGGAAAGTCAGAAAATCTGGACCGAATGAAGTAGATGTCCGTTGATGTTTACTTCTTCTCGGATTTTCCTCATTAGGCATACCATCTGTTATTTCCTCCCAAAGTCGTTTTGACTTTTGGTAGGTCACTTCACTTTCCTTTATATACGGATAAATAGTTTCAAAGAATTCAGCATTATCTGATTCTATTATCGTATTACGTGAATCTCAGGATTTTCTGACTTATGAACCAGAAAACGATATGCCTTGCTATTGGTTACATATCCAATAAATACACAATCAACTGTTTTTGGACCTATCTTAACCCTTTTAGGTTTAGGAACTTGTACCTTAGCTAAACACCCCCACACTTTGAAGTATTTCAAGCTGGGCTTCCTTCCTTTCCATTTCTCATAGGGAATGGACTGTGTTTCACTATGAGGTACACGGTTGATTATTCGGTTAGCTGTAAGTATAGCTTCCCCCCACAAGTTCTATGGTAAACCAGAACTTATCAACAACGCATTCATCATCTCTTTCAACGTTCGATTCTTTCTCTCCGCAATTCCATTAGATTGTGGAGAGTAAGGGGAAGTTGTTTGGTGAATAATGCCATTTTCCAAACATATTTCTTCAAAACGAGATTCATATTCGCCACCCCTATCACTTCTTATCATTTTGATCTTTTTGTTTAGTTGTGTTTCAACTTCACTCTTGTATTGCTTGAAAGCATCAATTGCCTCATCTTTATTATTAAGTAAATAAACATAGCAATATCTCGTGCTATCGTCAATCAAAAGTAATAAAATACTTTTTTCACCGCGAGATGGTGTTGACTTCATGTCGCAAATATCTGTGTGAATTAAGTCTAAAGGACTTGAATTCCTTTCAACAGACTTATAAGGATGCTTAGCATACTTTGATTCCACACATATTTGACATTTGGAATTAATGCAATCAAATTTTGGCAATACTTCTAAATTTATCATTTTTCACAATGTTTTAAAGTTGACGTGACCTAAGCGTGAATGCCATAAAGTGTTTGACTCAAGTAAGTAAGAAGAAGCATTAACTTTATTGATAGGAACTGCTATTACATTTAGCTTAAAAAGGCCCTCATTCAGGTAACCTTTTCCTACATACATATCATTCCTACTTAGTACAACACTATTAGAAACAAAAATACATTTGAATCCATTCTTGACAAGAAGTGAGGTAGACACAAGATTCTTGCGAATTTCGGGAACATGGAGAACTTGGTTTAGAGTCACTATTTTTCCCGACGTCATCTTCGACGCAATCTTGCCAACTCCTTCAATTTTCACTGTAGACGAATTTCCTATGAAAATTGTCTCGACGGGTCCTGCGGGGGCATAAGAAGAAAATAACTCCTTGTTAGCACAAACATGGCGGGTGGCTCCAGAATCTATCCACCATTCTTTAGGATTTCCTACCAAGTTGCATTCAGACAACATGGCACACAAGTCCTCCATTTCTTCAGCATTTTCGATCATGTTAGCTTGATTCTTCTTCTTCTTCTTATCATTCTTTGGTGCACGATAATCCACGGCCTTATGCCCAAATTTTCCACAGTTGTGGCAATTACCCTTGAACTTTTTCTTGCTTGGGTAATTCTTTGGTCTAGAAGCCTTCTTTCTCTTCTTATTTTGTGGCTCTTCCTCAACAATGTTAGCCCTTATTATTGTCGAGTTTCCACGTGACTTCTTATCAGCATTTTTGTTGTCTTCTTCTATCCTCAAACGAACAATCAAGTCTTCAAGTGTCATCTCCTTCCGCTTGTGTTTTAGATAGTTCTTAAAGTCCTTCCACAACGGAGGTAACTTCTCAATGAAAGCAGCAACTTGAAAGGCCTTATTTATGACCATACCTTCAGCAAGGAGGTCATGCACAATGACTTGTAATTCTTGGACTTGAGTTATGACCGACCTCGTGTCAATCATCTTGAAATCCAAAATCCTTGCAGCCACGAACTTCTTAAGTCCGGCATCCTCAGTCTTGTACTTTTTCTCAAGCGCATTCCATAACGCTTTTGAAGTTTCCATGACACTATAGACAATGTACAAGCTATCTTCCAAACAACTCAAAATGTAGTTTTTGCACAAGAAATCAGAATGCTTCTATGCTTCAGTTACAACAAATCGTTCATCATCTGGAGTGTCTTCAGCCAGGACCGGAGGATCCTCCTTGATGAATCGCTGCAAACTCAACGTAGTAAGATAGAAGAGCATCTTCATTTGCTAGCGTTTGAAGTCGATACCGGAAAACTTTCCGGGTTTTTCTGCTGGTGCCATAGCATGAGAAGGAGTTGAACGGCTTGACGAGGCAGCAATATTCGTAACAGTAGCACCCGTTCCCGCAATATTTCTATTAGTTTGGTTTTCATTCGTCATTTTTTCTGTAAAGTTGGAAACAAAACAAAACTTTGTTAAATCAGTGAAGTTTTGATATCTTCAAACTGAATACCAAACCAAACATACAACACGTAACAATGGTGAAGTTTTTATATACTTCAAACCCGTGCGTTTATTACTCCGGTAAAGTTTTGATATACTTTAAACCGGATAGAATAATTATTGGAGTAGAAAGCACGAAGGCTTTAGTCTCCAAACCAGTATACAAAATATAAATAACAGTTTAATATATATTTCAACACAGAAACGTTAGTATTAAAATTTCTTAAGCTTGTAATCCGCTACTGTGTTAAAACACAAAATCAGAAAACTGTTAGAAGAATAAAAGAAACTGGAAAACAGTAAAGAATAAGAAATATTCCGAGTCCACAATTTGCTTGTGCGTCCTTAAGGAATTTTAACCCCCTCACACATTGCCAAGGTAATGGATTAAATCCTCCCAGGATGAAACGGAATAAACCTTCCTGCAACAGTGGCAATACAAACTGCAGGATACCAACGAACTCAAAGAACGGAGCAAAATCACACTTACGAATTTGAGAGAGAGAGACTGCGAATTAGAATGCAGTATTTTCAGAAAGAAGGAAGTTTTGAATTTTTCAGTGTGTTAAAAACGAAGCCATGCCTCAGAATTT
>NW_017696705.1:0-3192 GCF_001879085.1 Nicotiana attenuata
TTATGACCATTATACGAGAGGCTGTCCGGAAGAGTTGGAGAAGGCTGTTGGAAAAGTTTGTTCTACGTGATCGCGGGGTAACGACCGCGATCGCATAGGGTAAAAGAAGGGATGAAAAATTTTGTGCTTCGCTATCGCTTTAGTTTGTCCGCGATAGCATAGGGTAAATGCCTGGGCAGATTATAAAGTACTCTATTTCGAGGATTTCTGCCATTTTTACATTTTTGGAGCTATGGAGCTCGGATTGAGGCAATTTTTGAAGGGATTTTTAGAGGATTGATTGGGGTAAGTGTTCTTCATCCAAATTTGGTTAAATCTCATGATTATGTCTTGATTCTTATCATTTGATTTGGAATTTGGGGTGAAAATTGGGAAAAATGGAGGAAGGTTTGGAGAGTTGATTTTGGGGATTTGGATGGTCATTTGATGTCGGATTTTGGTGAATTTGATATGGGTAGACTCGTGAGCGAATGGGTTTTCTAGTTTTGTGATTTTTATCGGATTCCGAGACGTGGGCCCAGGGGCCGGGTTTGAGCCAATTTTGGGATTTTTGAGTTAAATTGATTATTTTACTTGGGCTTTGTTCCTTTAGTGTATATTGATGATAATATGCTGATTTTGGTTAGATTTGGAGCATTTGGAGGCCGATTTGAGAGGCAAAGGCATCGCGGGCTAGAGTTTGGACCGATTTGAGGTAATGATTGTAAATATTGTCCTGAGGGTATGAAACCCCGGATTTCACATCATTGTGCTACTTTGAGGTGACGCACACGCTAGATGACGAGCGTGGGGTCGTGCACCGTTGGGAATTGTGACTTGGTCCGTCCCGTGCGACTGTTAAGTCGCGTATTTGATTGAAAACTGTTTGATATCATTGTGTTTTGGAAAGTATTACCATGTTTTGGGCTGAATGCCATATTTGGGCCTCGTGCCAACTGTTTTGGGCCCTTTGGGGATTTTTACTACTATTCCTCACTGTTTTGACTTCATATTTGTACTCAGTCATGCTGTATTCTACTGTTCTCATAGCTCAGCCGTATTTACTCCATTTTGATATTTTAAATGACATTTTGGGCAGAGCATCATGTTTTATTGTTGCCCGAGTGGCTTGAGAGATTTCTGACTGAGTGAGGCCGAGGGCCTGTGTTGTGAGGATATTATGGGATCGGGCTGCGCGCCGCAGCAAATTGTTACCGATTCATGATTATGAGGCCGAGGGCCTGATTTGTTATGCCACGAGGTGGCTTGTGATGAGGCCGAGGGCCAGTTTGATTATGCCACGAGATGGCTTGTTATAACGCTTGGGCTGTAGGAGACCCTCCGGAGTCTGCACACCCCCAGTGAGCGCGGGTACCTAGTGTGAGATATGATATTGCCCGAGGGGCTGTTGTTGTTTCATGTTGTTGCCCGAGGGTCTGTCCTTGATCCATGTGATGTTCCAAACGTCAATACCACACAAGAGGGGGGGTGATTTGTGTGGTACCCAATTTTCGATCTAGAAGAACCTGGTTCTTCTAAGTGTTCTAACTACTACAGTTTGCGGAATTAAATACAGAAAATAAAAGAACACAAGGATTTTTACGTGGAAAACACCTGGCTCAAAAGGTGAAAAAACCACGACCTACTACTCAGTAGGATTTTCCCAAACATCCACTAAACTCAATGAGCCAAAAACATCAGTTACAAAACTCTTGTAAACCTAAGGATTAACTCTAATCCCAGTGTGGCACACAGCCTCAACTGTTGCGACACTTTCAAGTTAACTCTTACTTGAATACTCAAAGTACCTAATACAATTGCTTCTATGAAAGCTGGAAAGGTACAAGTTTTAAATCACCTACTACAATTGAACTAGAATAAGAATAAACACAATGGAACTGGTTCTTCTATCTTGTTCAAGTAGCTGCAGGCATGCACCCTCAATCTCACATAAATTGCTTGCAAAATAGCCTTGCTCTTTTGCTCTCAATTTTGCTTAACTTCAGCGTATGTGCTACCTGTAAAAGAGAACAACTCAGTTATTTATTAGATTAGTAATTAGAGTTGGATTGTAACTCAATTTCTGATCCTCCATTGAGTTTGAGTCCTAGACCAATCCAAAAACCAACCCTTATCCGGATGTGTTCTCTTCTCATAAGGAGACATCTTCTCCTTATCCCATATGCAATCTTTTCGATCAGTTCAGAAGATATTCAGAAGATATTGCTGCTTGATCCCCAAGGACTTATCTTCTTCACGTGCATCTCATGTGCATGGGCCATAACAACTGTGTCTCCTAAGATGGACCTGGTCCTTCACTGAGTTCATTTGTCATTCTTCAAAACTTCAACTGATCTTGGGCCAACAAATTCCCCCTTTTTGATGATGACAAACTCTGTGCTTTTACTGATCAGAGAACCTGTGGAACTCAGCTAAAATATCATCACTTGAAAACTTTAACTTATCATTAAGGGCCAGATTTAATTAGGTCATAAACATCACTGTTCAGAAAAGTAGTTTGTAAGCACAATACACAATGGGGCAACTGCAAGTGAAAGCATGCTTTAGTTAATCAAAAATCAACTTTACAAATATAACTATTAAGAGCAGAATCATCATAAAACAAGAGAAATGCAAATTGTCATTGATAAGGCAGGGCTTCTACAAGACAGTCCACAAAAAGAAAGAACAAAAACAACCAACCATGAGCAAAAACAAGAAAAATCCCTAATCTGGGTCACTGGGGGTTAACTGAACTGGTTCAGAACAAGGACAAAGAGGGCTAAGGCTTTGAAGAACTAGAGGGTTGGGATTGGAGTAAGTTGAGCATTGTTTGTAGCATCCCTTCACTCTTTTCTTTCTCTTTGCTAGTTCTGCTTTCAGCCCATTCCTTTCTTCTTCCAACTCAGCCACACGAGCCTGAAGCCTAGCAATCTCGGCATCTTTGGTCCCACATTCTTGAACCAAAGCCCTAACCTTGCTATTCACTGGAGTCTTCACTGATGAACCAGGTTCAATAGGGGCTACACTTAGCAGATAGTCACAGGCCTGGAGAGTCTTGATTCTAAAGTGCTCCTTACTAGAGGCCATTTCCCATTTCTTCAAAGGAACGTTCAGCCTGTCTAGTACAGTTGTTAGAATGAATCCATAAGGAGTAGCATGAGCCTTTGAACCATTGATGACTCTGTCCAGCAGTTTACTACGAAAGCAGGC
>NW_017696706.1:0-3191 GCF_001879085.1 Nicotiana attenuata
AACAATTTGTGTTATTTTAAAATTATTAGACGTATTTATGCTTCATGTTGTACTTTGTTATTAATTTATTATGCATGCCAATTTAGTTTTACTATTGATTTGTTATTTTACATTTTCGTCAAACACTTTAATAATTAGATTTCTATATTATATATACCACATATATTTATATAGCCATGCATAAGAGCAATTTATATATATACATACACATACGGTTTACAAGAAATTGCCCTAAATAAAAAAAATTAAAAAAAAAAGCCCGGAAATAAAAAAAGCCTGTTAGGCCCGCTAAGCCCACGAGCCCGGCCCATTTAGCCCAGGACCATATGGGCTTAGGCCCGTCACGGGCTGGTCCTACCCGTTGAGCCCACGAAGCCCGGGACCGCGAAGCCCGGGACCGCCAGAGCCCGGGACCGCTAAGCCCGGGCCCGTTTAGCCCGGCCCGTTTAGCCCATTTAGGCCCGGGCCCGGGCCCACATACAGCCTTATATATACATAGATCAAAAGCACAACCCCCCCCCACCCCACCCAAGTGGATTTCGGGTCACTCACTTCTTCCGAAATAGATTTCTGGAAGGAAAACATCCGAAATCTATTTCTAGATCCGGGCTTTCCACCTCCATTTGGTCGTGCTGCTATGATGTAACGTGCAGTCGTCCCAAGGCAGCAGGATGTATGGTATAGGGCCCCCTATTTTATCTCTCTTAAAGTCCTTTATGGATTTCGAGTTCAGGCATGCTTCGACTTAGCCCTATGATCCGCTAATTCATCTCTTTTCTGGTATTCCGCAAAGGAGGTGGATAGGGTCAGTGAAAGAAAGTTTATTGGACATGAATGAACCCGAACAGACGTACCCGCTGCTTCTGCTTTCTGCCATATGGGTTCAGTTTCATAATGTTATTAGTCGCTGACGTTCGTCAAGCAGGCCACGTGGATTGGCCAGGGTCTTCTTCGGCTAATGAGACACCCCACCCCCCCCCCCCCCTCCCCCAAAAAAAAAAAACAAGCTGAGACAAAAAGCCTGCCTGCCCCAAGGCCCTGACAACTACCCCTTAGGCCTTGAGCAGTCATCAATGATAAATAAAAATTGTAGAATTGCGTCATTATTTCCTCGGAAGGAGCAGGTCCTATATGTCTGGCAAATGACTGGATAAAAAGAATGGATTACAGTGTTGGAATGAGTTCTTTGGATTCGTTGGCTTCACGGGCAGAGATGACAACAGGGATTTTTTTTGCTGATGTTTGGTGTGGGAACTCAACCTCAAAGGAAGATTTTTCACATCTATATTTTATCACAATCGATAAGCAGGCTACAATCAGATCTCCTCAGAGACGATGAATGTCAAGTGTAATAAATATCTTTCAGAAGACCCGTCTAGATTGGAATTGGAATCACATTAATGAATTTTTCCAGAACATCTACAGTTATATTTACGTTGGAGAAGAAGACAGCATTTGAAAAGGGTCATCATTGAAGAGCTTCTCGATTAAGTTTTTTGACTCAAGACCTGTATGGAGACTGTTGAAGATATAATGAAGTAAATAAAAGTGTACTCTCTCTAACAACAACACCGTATAAGAACAGGCACTGGTCCTTGGTTTGAGTCTCACTGCCACCACTACCAAAAAGAAGTTCCATGACCCATGAAAATGAAACAGGCTTGCACGTGAAGGGGTGTGTTGAAGATATAATTAAGTAATAAAAATGTACTTTATTTGACAGCATAAGCTTTTATATGAGATGGTCACACAATTTAACACAGCCACATATGGAAGACATGAGTACTCAAGAGCAGCTTTCTCACTTGATTGTGATGTGGAAGTGCTCAACCTAAGGTAGAAAATTTGAGGAGAATGATAATTGTGAGTTGGTGCTGTTTCTGCAAGGAAAGTGGGGAAAGATACAACCACATATTGCTATATTGTAGCTTTACTACAGAGTTATACCCTTGGTGTATGCCTTGTTTGATGTGGCCTGGGCACTCCCTAGAATTGTGGCAAATTGTGGTGAGTTGGAGATTGGAAGTGAGGAAAAATGAGTTGTGGAAAGTATCATGTCTTTGTGTTTTTTCGCCGATAATGAGAGAAAGGAATAGAAGAGTGTTGAAGGAATGGACAGTCGGATGTGGAGAATAAAGAGCTCTTCTTTTATTCATCTGAATTTTTGATGTAGAAAAGATATTCCACGTTATACAGAGTAGTTGGAAGGATTCTTTTAAAGCTTAATCTACATCCAATGTCGATCTTGATGTGACATGAACAAGCATTTTGACATATAAAAACAATCCAGTCTCTATTACAATGAAAACAAGGAGTTCAATCTAGCTTGTAAAACTAATTCTCAAAGGCAAACTCAGGAGAAGGAGGCGCACTGAGGTATCTCTTTATGTATAACTCAACTAAGGTGTAACTTTTTGGGCCTAAGGGCACAGCTCATCAAGACTGCCTCTCTGAATTTATCATTTATAGGGGAAAAGGTCTTTAGCTTCAGAAGGTAGTCAGTGCATGATTCAAGCGTAAGAATTTTGTAAACGAACATTTTAGAGAAACTGGAAAATACCCATCAGGCAAAACTTGGTCTTGGATTCTCCTTTACGGACCGTCTACCAACTCAGTCTTACTTGCAACAAGTCCATTTTAGCTCTCTCACTTTGTCACGGCAGTCCACAGACTTTCTGATTCTTTACTGCTTCCTTTTCATAGATTATGCTCTCTAACGATGAAATTTAGACAAGCTGGGGACTTGGCCACAAAAAAGTTTAGAGCTAGGTACAGGCTATTTTGATGTCAGCTGACAACGAAAACATATTCCAATCTGCATCCAAGCTCTATTGACATACTACTCATTAGAGTTCATTAATCCTTTTGACACCACCGTGGACCAAAACGAATAGATTTAACAAATATTAAAGTTAAGAGAGCAAGACATGCCTGGAATAGAACGGTAGAATGCATCGACAACATGTTCCTATTTTGCATGAGGTATGCTGCTTGCCCCGTATAGGTTAAAAGAAGGCATGGGAAAACAATGACTGTGAAAGCAAGCTGTATTGCTGACACTGGAAAATGAGCAAGATCAGCAAAAAGTGCCTCTGTCCCTGAAGTAGTCAGCAAGGAACTATCAGAGTTCAAACAGTCATTCTTTGCACTCAAAAGAGATGTTTGAGAAAAAGGAAACGAAGAAGACAGAA
>NW_017696707.1:0-3191 GCF_001879085.1 Nicotiana attenuata
ATGATATTTGGTAATTGAATGCCTTGTACGTGAGGTGACGAGCGCGTACTTGAGCTAATTGTTGAAAATCCGATTTTACTTTAAGTACTTAAACTGAGTTCTTTTCTTACTTGCTTTATTCTACATGCAAATATAGTCTGTGTTAGTTTAGAAGAGTATGATTAGTTGAATTAATTGCCTATTTGCTTAAACTGCCTTAATTGCATTACGTGAAGCATGTTAGGCTAGAATATACTGTTTACTCATTACGGACTTAGTATTTATTTTGATGTCCTTAAGCTGTTGTTGTGTGTTTTAAATTGGGACTGCGGGATGGCATCCCGGGAGATCCCCTGCGCGTAATTATGGTCTGGATTGAGGTGCGGGATACCAAGAGATCCCTGGCACGTGTATTGAGGATACCCAGAGATCCTCGGGATACCAAGAGATCCGTGGCATATGTATTGAGGATACCAAGAGATCCTCGGGATACCAAGAGATCCCTAGAGTGTATATTGAGGATACCAAGAGATCTCGATTATTTATCTTGCTGTGAGGGGTATTTCCTTGTAGTTGTTTTTATCTCTGTTTCCGTTATTGCACTATTATTATACTGTGTAGATCTTTATTATCGATTCTCAGTTTTACTGCTTATTGCCCTGTCATTACATTATATATATATTTATCTCAGTAGGGCCCTGACCTTCCTCGTCACTACCCAACCGAGGTTAGGCTTGGCACTTACTGAGTACCGTTGTGGTGTACTCATGCCCTTTCTGCGTATGTTTTTCATGTGCAGATCCAGGTACTTCTACCCAGGTGTATAATCCTTGAGGCAGGGAGCATTCAGAGACTTCGAGGTACATCTGCCGCGTCCGCAGACCGAAGAGTCTCCTTCTTTACTCTATCTGTAGTGTTAGCCCTTCTATCGTACTATTGATGTAGACATTTCTGGAGATTAGAACACTTTACTGAATTCCTTTTAGCTTGTGTTCCCGTTTGTTTCCGGGTTTTGGGATAGCAATGTAGGATGCCGTGATGTGGAGTTGTATATGCCGAGCGGCATTATATATACTGTTTCTCCTTTAAATTGTTCAGTCTTGACTATTATTCCACAAGTTAGTTATGTTTCCACATTGTTAGGCTTACCTAGTTGTAGAGACTAGGCGCCATCGCGACATGTTCACGGTGGGTGAACTGAGGTCGTGACACCTTATCATGTTATATTGGATTGTCACGCCACGACCGTGACCTTGGCATTACCGGGGTTGCCTCCATTATTGTGGAGAGGGACTCCTGGTCATTCTTCCAGTAGGGTTATATCCTATATGAAGGCTCGGCGTGTGGTCGAGAAGGGGTGTTTCGCTTACTTGGATTATGTTCGTGATTCTACTGCGGAGGTTCCTTCCATGGATTTCACAAGTTGTTCGTGAGTTCCTTGAGGTATTTCCAGCAGACCTGCGGGGGATGCCACCCGACAGGGATATTGACTTTTGCATCGATTTGGCTTCGGGCACTTAGCCTATTTCTATTCCTCCATACCGTATGGCCCCACCAGAGTTGAAATAATTGAAGGAGCAGTTGCAAGATTTGCTTGAGAAAGGCTTCATTAGGCCTAGTGTTTCGCCATGGGGTGCACCGGTATTGTTTGTAAAGAAGAAAGATGGATCGATGAGGATGTGCATAGATTATCGGCAGTTGAACAAAGTCACCATCAACAACAAGTATCCATTGCCGAGGATTTATGATTTATTTGACCAGCTTCAGGGTGCCAAAGTGTTTTCGAATATTGATTTGAGATCTGGTTACCATCTATTAAGGATTAGGACATCCGATGTCCCTAAGACAGCTTTTCGGACTCGGTATGGGCATTATGAGTTTTTAGTGATATCATATGGGTTGACAAATGCCCCACTAGCGTTCATGGATTTGATGAACCGAGTGTTCAAGCCCTATTTGGATTCCTTTGTGATTGTCTTCATTGACGATATCTTGATATACTCCCACAGACGGGAGGATCATGAGCACCATAGACCGTTCTTCAGACTTTGAGGGACAACCAGTTATATGCTAAGTTTTCGAAATGTGAGTTTTGGTTCAGTTAAGTTGCTTTCTTGGGTCATGTTGTATCGATTGAGGGTAACTTTGAGGGACAACCAGTTATATGCTAAGTTTTCGAAATGTGAGTTTTGGTTCAGTTCACTTGCTTTCTTGGGTCATGTTGTATGGGCAGAGGGTATTCAGGTGGATCCGAAGAAGATTAAGGCAGTCAAGGACTGGCCCAGACCCACATCAGCTATTAAGATCCGCAGTTTCTTGGGATTGGCGAGCTATTATCGCCGGTTTGTGGAGGGGTTTGCATCATAGCATCCCTGATGACCAGGTTGACCCGGAAGGGTGTCCCGTTCAGATGGTCAGATGAGTGTGAGGCGAGCTTCCAGAAGCTCAAGACTGCTTTGACTACGACGCTAGTGTTAGTGTTGCCCACAGGTTCAGGACCTTATACCGTATATTATGATGCATCTCGTGTTGGACTTGGTGTGGTATTGATGCAAAGTGGCAAGGTTATTGCATATGCTTCGCGGCAGCTAAAGATTCACGAGAAGAATTATCCAATTCATGACTTAGAGTTGGCAGCCATTGTTCACGCGCTGAAGATTTGGAGGCATTATCTATATGGCGTCTCATGTGAGGTGTTCACGGATCAGAAGAGTTTGCAGTGTTTGTTCAAACAAAAAGAGCTCAATTTGAGGCAGAGAAGGTGGTTGGAGCTATTGAAAGACTATGACGTTACCATCTTGTACCATCCTGGGAAGGCCAATATGGTGGCCGATGCTTTGAGTAGGAAGTCAGCTAGTATGGGCAGCCTTGCGTATATTCCAGTCGGTGAGAGGCTGCTTGCATTAAATGTTCAGGCTTTGGCCAATTAATTTGTGAGGTTGGATATTTCTGAGCCCAATCGTGTTTTAGCTTGCACAGTCGCTCGGTCTTCCTTATTTGAACGCATTAGAGAGCGGCAGTATGATGATCTTTATTTTCTTGTCCGTAGGGACACAGTACGGCACGAAGATGTCAAACAGGTTACGGTTGGAGATGATGGGGTTTTGAGGATACAGGGTCGTGTTTGTGTGCTTAATGTAGATGGACTTCGTGAGTTGATTCTGGAGGAGGCTCATAGTTCCCGATATTCTATTCATCCGGGCGTCGCTAAG
>NW_017696708.1:0-3191 GCF_001879085.1 Nicotiana attenuata
TTTGAGCTCTGCTGAAACTGATGGGTGTTTGATCCCTGGATATTCCATGTAAAAATGTGGATCAGCTGAATCCATGTGAACTTGTTGAGCTAGGAACTGTTCAGGGCATCAGTTGTTCATTTCCTGTTTGGTTTTTCGATTCGAGTCATGATAAGAATTAGCTGCGTTTCCATGATGAGATTGTTAGTAAGCTCATACTGGTATATGATAGGCTGGAAAATGCATTTAGTGTAAGGTGAATTCAGCCTCTTAGTGTCTACTAGATCAGTTCGCATAATTGCTATTGTGATTAGTTCGGAGTTTTTCTTGGTTGCTTGGTTGTTCAATCCTCTTTGAAGCAATTAATTTTGGAAGCTAAGTGTACGGCTATGTGTATATTTTCCTGGATTTTAATCGATTGGCATATGTGCAGTTTCTGGGTTAATTGCTAAATAGGCATTCATGGTCGTTTGAATTAAGTCTGGGCTAAGTCCTGTGTTTTAAATCAACTTGGGATTGTTCAAATCTTGTGCTTGGGATGCTATTTGGGCAGCAGTAGGATTCGATCCTGGGCTCCTTGTTTGAAGCCGGCGCTGTTTGCAGTGTTTGGGCCCTTTGGGCCTAAATGTTATCGAGGTTTTTTTTTAGTTCAAGGCAGCCTCTTTGTATCTGGCAGCCTAATAATTGAGAGACTTGGGCCCGAGTTTTATACAAAGTCTCTTATTTAGCCTATATGAACATTAAAGTTAAAAAGGCTAAGGATCTAGAATCAATTAAGCGAGGTGTGCCACGTTTAGCAAATGTAGTTATGGACCTCAACAACGTAGTGTGAAATTTCCTTTAAGATCAGAATAGAGGTGTTCCAAGCCTAACAAATTTCAAATGCTTGGCCCTATTTAATTATTTGTGCAAATCCTTAGACCTCGAGTTGGGCCGTTTAGCGAATCTCACGGCCTTCTCCAAAGATAATAACGCGGTGGTCTCTTTAGGCACGCAATTTAAATAATTTTACCTTCCTAAATACGGGTGCACATTTATGTGACCCAAATCCAAATCCCAACGAAGTCGAAATGCGTCAAAATTCGCGGGTGCATTTATGTGACGCGGTTCGAGACGTGTTTTCACGACGTTGCAATTCCCTTAAAATAATGATATAAAAGCGGTTCAAAGTTAAAAAGCATAAGCTAAAAACATGTTTTTGAAATCAGATAAATAAGCCGAATATGGCAGTTGAGCGACCGTGCTAGAACCACGGAACCCGGGAATGCCTAACACCTTCTCCCGGGTTAACAGAATTCCTTACTCGGATTTCTGGTTCGCGGACTGTTAACAGAGTCATAATTTCCTCGGATCGGGATTCAAACGGTGACTTGGGACACCATTAATCTTCCAAGTGGCGACTCTGAATATTAATAATAAATCCCGTTCCGACTGTCCTTTAATTGGAAAATCTCCTTTGCACCCTTGCGGGTGTAGTGAAAAAAGGAGGTGTGACAGCTCTGGCGACTCCGCTGGGGACAAGAACCCAGAACTTTGGTTCAGGGTTCAGAATTCGAGCTTAGATATATTGTTGTATTTGGCTTTATCTGATTTTCCTACATGTTTCATGCTAAATGTGCAAAATGTTGTTTTTTTTACCACTTTGATATTATCTGAACTATGTATAAACTGTGCCGAAACCCTTCTCTTCTCACCTCCGGGGATGTGCTTATTGGTTGAGACTCCCTATTCTGTTAGTGTCAATACCCTGAAATAAGAAAGAGGCCGGACAAGTTACTAAGTCGGATGGCCTTTTGGTTCCCGGTACGTAGCCCCCTCCTCGACTCGAGTTGTCCGCTCGGGTACACAGTCTAGAACACATACCCAGGTTTTGAACCTAGAAGAACTTGACTTCATGCTGGATCCCTAGTAGGAACGCTTATTTGCATCATGTGCATTTTGACTTAGGGGACTCAACACAGGGGTTGGGTCCGTCTAGGACAGGTGTACCCGGAATAATGGACCCTCCTGATGCATCCTACTTGTGCATTTGTCTGTTTAGGACCTGCATGCTGACCGGCTTTGAATATTTTGAAAAATTGGAAAAACAAAAAGAGAAAAAAAAAAAGAAAATAGCAGTGTAGAGAGTTAATTACCTATGTTAGAAAAACCAATGTCCAAGTAGTGCTGAAATGCTGCCGGATTTTTGAGAAAATGAAAGAAAAGAAGAAAAGTATTTTTTTTAGTTTGTTTTGCTTGCCAATGGAAAGAAAAACAAAAAGAGTTTTATTTTTAAATTAGTTTGTTTATTTGCCACTGAAAAAGAAAATATAAGGAAGAATCTTGCTTTCAGAAATAGTGTATTAGCCAACAAAAACAAAAGGATCTTGTTTTAAAAAATAGTTAGGTTTGTCTGCCCGAACTACGCTGGTTTGATTCTCACCGGACGTGAGATACGTAGGCAACCCTCATCGGGTCCAACCTCCCCTTTTCAAAAATAGCCAAAAATACCAAAATTTTTAATTTCGTTATGAATAAGTCGGGTGATGCCATTCTTGTCAAAAATAAGCCAAATGTCCCCAAAAGGGCGCCGGAAGGCTGTTTTTTGCAAGAACAGCCACCTTGAGTCATCTTCTAAACGGTTAGCAGGCACAACCTTAAAATCTTCCTTATGAAGTGCTGAAAGGTCGTATCTGCAATACCGGCTGTTTGTTTAAATTGGCAATTTGAACAAGGATTGTGCCATTTTTCTCTTTTAGGTCAAAATAAGTGATTAAAATCACCTTAATAAATGTGCAGGATGAGCACGACTCAAAATGAATTATTTTCAATCATGCATAAAATCCCTTTGGAGTTACGTCTGTGGTGGAGCGATTTAGTCGGAGAAGGGCAAGATGCAGTCAAGAAACATTTGAAAGGGCTTACTGGTTTTCTCGATATTGCGCCTCGGGGAGATATTATTAGAGCACTGGTTACATGTTGGGACCCAGCACATAATGTGTTTCATTTTTCGGACTTCGAGCTTACCCCGACACTAGAGGAAATAGCTGGCTACATTGGAAAGGATGAGGTTCCATTGAGGCACAAATATTTGGTTGCCCCCAGAGTTATAGCTGTGCACAGATTTCTAGACTCTTTGAAGATAGTCAGAGCCGTCCATAACACAGATTTGGCAAATGGCTTTTGTACTCTAAGTTTCATATATCAGCGATACGGCCATATGGGGGGTTCAA
>NW_017696709.1:0-3191 GCF_001879085.1 Nicotiana attenuata
CCATTCAGACACTTGAAGATATGCTACGAGCATGTGTTCTAGATTTTAAGGGAAATTGGGATGACCATCTTCCACTCATAGAATTTGCCTACAATAATAGCTACCATTCCAGTATTAAAATGGCCCCATACGAGGCACTATACGGGAGGAGATGTAGATCACCAGTTGGATGGTTCGAAGTCGGTGAAACAAAATTATATGGGCCAGATTTGATTCACCAAGCCATTGAGAAGTTGAAAGTGATACAGGAGCGATTGAGGACGGCACAAAGCAGGCAAAAGTCTTATTCTGATGTCCGACGTCGTGATCTGGAGTTTGAGGTTGGTGATTGGGTTTTCCTGAGGATCTCGCCGATGAAGGGTGTTATGCGTTTTGGGAAAAAGGGTAAGCTGAGTCCACGGTATATCGGTCCGTACAAAATTCTTCGACGAATTGGACAGGTTGCTTATGAGTTAGAATTGCCATCCGAATTGGAATTTGTCCATCCAGTATTCCATGTATCTATGTTGAGGAAATGTATTGGAGACCCTTCTCGAGTTGTCCCTATCAAAGATGTACAAGTTACAGAGGATCTATCATATGATGAAGTGCCGGTGGCTATATTAGATCGACAAGTCCGCAAGCTGAGAACAAAAGATGTAGCTTCTATCAAAGTATTGTGGAGGAACAAGAATATGGAAGAAATGACATGGGAAGCGGAAGAGGAGATGAGTTCTAAATATCCTCACCTATTCCAGAATGAAGATAACAAGGATGCTGGTGGAACGCAGGATACATTAGAAGGTGAAACGGCTCTATGAGGTAAGCAATAACTTGAGAATACTCTTCCTTAATACAAAATGGTGATATGTAGATAATGTACCTGTCCATAATGCTTTGTGTAGCCTTGTGAGGCCATACGTTGGGCTTAACTGCTTGCAAGTTTTGCTAGTAACCATTTTATAGGGGAAAATTGACCAGGAATTTCCGTTGGAATCCACGATGATTTGGACTCCCCATAAACCCTTACATTCGAGGATGAATGTTCCTAAGGGGGGGAGGGTGTTACAACCCATATTCACATACGTTAGTTCATGCCATAAGGTCGTCGGCGTAAATCCATGAAGAGATTATCTTTGAGATGATAAGAGATTAATCCTATTGGTCTTAAATGATACAAAGGTGTATAAGGGTGGTTAACAAGTATTAGAAGTTAAACGAATCAAGGATGTTATCAGCCTTATTTTTGGGTAAACCTAGGGGTGCTTAATACTCTCAAGAGGTCGTATTTTAAGGTATATGAATCATAAAATATCCGTATCATAGTCTTGAAGTCAAACGAGTTATGAAACAAAAGTCGACAAGAGTTGTTGCAACTTAAGTTCATAGTTTTACTTAAACTTTAGGTCAAATGTTATTAATCTTTTCTCCCAACATACTTGGAATTATGGGGTGATCTACCCACCAAACTGAAGATCTATGAGTCTAGTTTCCAACGCATTAAACCTTTTATCAATACGACATTGGAGTAGAGAGATATAGACATTTTTGCGAGACTGCACAAGCTGCTAGGTGACAAGTAGGTGGGTCACCTACTTGGTTAAATGATAGCCCAAAAAGAGGCAATTTCGGGTCAGACAAAGAGCCCATTAAAAGACTTATCTTCTGCAATATATCCCTCATTATATTTCACAAATAACCAGACCTAAACTCCTGCAAACTTCCTCCCAAAAATTATCCACAAACCCTAATTGATTTTTCCTCTCTTTCAAGTTCAAATTGGGGGTAAACCCTAGAGTTTGAAGAACCAAGATAAGGGATGAGTTATCCAACTAGTAAGGTGAGTTTACTGCTATCTTTCATACATTTATTCTGCTGTGAATTCATGGTAATTCGTTCTATACATGTAAGAGCTCACGGGACGGTGACCGGAAGCCGTGAGTTCGAGTTATTCACTTGTAGCAGACTGTTTTGTGGACTGTTTTATGTTGCTGTTGCACTGCGTGTTTTACTACTGTTTTGTGGAGTTTTGGAGGAGGAAGGGTGTGTAGAAACACCATATAGATGTAGGGTTGTGGGCTGGTAGTTCTTCGTAACATTTCCGGATCGTTTGACACGAGTACGGTGGCCGTCGTATGTATGAAGTGATTTGGTTGTGCGTGGACTGTTTTGGGAGGCTCAATATGATTATTATTGATGTTGTTTGGGCTGTTTGGTGATTGTTTGGAATTGTGTGAAGTCATATATATAGGGGAGGTGCTGTCCGTTTCATCGTAAAATAGGTTGTGGTCGATACATAATAGTTATGATGCTTGAATGGTAACTATAGTATCGTTTCTCTTATTGTAGACTAAGGAGTCGTGAAAATTGCATAGCTTGAGATTGGGGCAGTATATACAAGGTATGTGAGGCTATCCCTTTCCTTCCTTTGCACGACTCCGATTGTACATAATGTAATGAACGAGCTTCCAAAGATACTCTACTCTTAGAAGCTAGCAGTACGTACATTGTTTCCCCTCTTATGGAACGATTGATGTTGATGTTGCTTCTCTTATTCTTATGTTATCAATGTTATTGGTACTTCCTGATTCTTATAAGGTTCATGGTGAAGAGTTAGTCCTAATAACGTGTACAGAGGATACCGACCTTACGTCACTCCGAAAGGTTTAGAACGTGAGTCCATGAGTCGAGCATGCATTATATATATGTATCTATTTTACTCTACCGAGCCGCGCTATAGTCGGCCGGGTACGGCACCTATTGTGCAACCACTGATCAGTTGGGTTTTACCGAGCTCCACGTGGCCGGGTACGTTTTTACCGAGCCTATTACGGCCGGGTACGATATGATGATGATGATGCCCACAGAGGCGTATGTTTTAAAAGTTTATGTATATATACATATGTATCACGCATTTCATGTCAGTAGTCCTTAGAGGTACCCAGATGTTACAGGTTGTTTATTCTCTATCCCTGCTTACATTACTGTTCGTACTTATGGTTCCCTGCCTTACATACTCAGTACTTTATTCGTACTGACGTCCTTTTATTTGTGGACGCTGCATGTCGTGCTGCAGGTCCTGATAGACAGGCAGGCGCAGCTCCCCTACCATAGTAGGCTGTCCAGTTCAGCGGTGATTGGCGAGATCCCTTCTTCGGACTTGCCTTGGTCTTGGTATGCATTTTTTGTATAGATATTATGGGTATGTCGGG
>NW_017696710.1:0-3191 GCF_001879085.1 Nicotiana attenuata
AAAACAGATATCAGTGTGAAAATCAAAGAGAAGTTACCAAGCAGCTTGAGGCGAAGGTCATACGAGTTACTCGATATCCTACCTGGTTAGCTAATGTGGTGCCTGTACCAAAGAAGGATGGGAAGACCAGAGTGTGTGTTGATTACTGTGATCTCAATAAGGCAAGCCCGAAGGACAACTTCCCACTTCCAAACATCCATATATTGATTGACAATTGTGCCAAACATGAGATTGCTTCCTTTGTGGATTGTTACGCGGGCTATCACCAGATTTTGATGGATGAGGAGGATGCGGAAAAGACAGCATTCATCACACCTTGGGGGACGTATTGTTACAGGGTCATGCCATTTGGATTGAAGAACGCAGGGGCAACGTATATGAGGGCAATGACTACCATGTTCCATGACATGATACATCAGGAAATCGAGGTCTATGTGGACGACGTGATCATAAAGTCGAGGAAACACTGTGACCATGTTATGGATTTGAGGAAATTCTTCCAGAGACTCCGCAGGTACAACCTCAAGCTTAATCCAGCAAAATGTGCATTTGGAGTTCCATCGGGGAAGTTATTGGGATTCGTGGTAAGTCGGCGCGGTATCGAATTAGACCCGTCTAAGATCAAAGCCATCCAAGGGCTACCACCGCCAAGGAACAAGAAAGATGTGATGAGTTTGCTTGGCAGGTTGAATTACATCAGCAGGTTCATTGCCCAGCTTACAACTACTTGTGAACCCATTTTCAAGTTGCTAAAGAAAGATGCTGCGGTCAGATGGACGGACGAATGTCAAGCAGCATTTGATAAGATCAAGAAGTATTTGGCTAGTCCACCAGTGTTGGTCCCGCCAGAGCCAGGAAGGCCCTTGATCCTTTACCTGACTGTGTTAGACAATTCGTTTGGTTGTGTACTGGGGCAGCATGACATCACAGGAAGGAAAGAGCAGGCGATTTACTACCTCAGCAAGAAGTTCACATCATATGAGGTAAAATACACTCAACTCGAGAGGACGTGTTGTGCTTTAACCTGGGTAGCGCAAAAGTTGAAACATTACTTGTCAGCATATACTACCTATCTCATCTCTCGGTTGGACCCATTGAAGTATATTTTTCAAAAGCCCATGCCCACAGGGAGACTGGCGAAATGGCAAATCCTGCTTACGGAGTTTGATATTGTCTACGTGACTCGGACCGCCATGAAAGCACAAGCACTGGCCGATCATCTAGCTGAGAATCCCGTTGATGACGAATATGAGCCTTTGAAAACATACTTCCCGGACGAGGAGGTAATGCATGTTGAAGAATTAGAACAGGTCGAGAAGCCTGGATGGAAACTGTTCTTTGATGGAGCTGCCAATGCCAAGGGTGTCGGAATAGGAGCAATACTGATTTCTGAGACAGGGCAGCACTACCCTGTCACTGCTCAACTTCGTTTCTATTGCACCAATAACATGGCTGAGTACGAAGCCTGTATCCTAGGACTGAGATTGGCTATAGACATGGGTGTCCAGGAAATCTTGGTCATGGGTGACTCGGATCTTCTTGTACACCAGATTCAGGGGGAGTGGGAAACACGAGATTTGAAGCTCATACCATACCGGCAGTGTTTGCATGAACTTCGTCAGCGGTTTCGATCCATAGATTTCAAACACATTCCAAGGATGCACAATGAGGTTGTCGATGCTTTGGCCACTTTGGCATCTATGTTGCATCATCCGGACAAGGCTTACGTGGATCCATTACAGATTCAGGTTCGAGATCAGCATGCCTATTGTAATGTGGTGGAAGAAGAGTTTGATGGTGAGCTATGGTTCCATGATATAAAAGAATATCTCTGGATGGGAGTATACCCGACACAAGCTACGGGGGATCAAAAGAGAGCAATTCGACGTTTGGCAAGCGGATTTTTCTTCAGTGGAGGAGTGTTGTACAAGAGAACTCCAGATCTTGGGTTATTGAGATGCATAGATGCCAAACAGGCTACAGTTATCATGTTTGAGGTACATGCGGGAGTTTGCGGACCTCATATGAGTGGGTATATAATGGCAAAAAAGATCCTTCGAGCAGGCTACTATTGGCTTACTATGGAATGGGATTGCATCAGCTTCGTGCGTAAATGTCATCAATGTCATATACACGGGGATTTGATCCATTCTCCACCGTCTGAACTGCATACAATGTCAGCACCATGGCCGTTTGTTGCCTGGGGAATGGATGTTATCGGTCCGATTGAGCCTGCAGCCTCAAATGGGCATAGATTCATTCTAGTAGCTATTGATTACTTCACTAAATGGGTGGAGGCAAAAACCTTCAAATCCGTGACTAAAAAGGCGGTTGTCGATTTCGTACATTCAAATATCATATGCCGGTTCGGGATCCCGAAGGTAATCATCACAGATAATGGTGCCAACCTCAATAGTCATTTGATGGACGAGACATGTCAGCGGTTTAAGATCATGCACCGCAATTCTACTCCATATCGTCCTAAGGCAAACGGGGCAGTCGAAGCAGCTAACAAGAATATCAAGAAAATACTTCGAAAAATGGTAGAAGGGTCAAGGCAATGGCATGAAAAGTTACCTTTTGCTTTGTTAGGCTATCGCACTACTGTCCGCACTTCAGTAGGAGCGACTCCTTACTCATTGGTATATGGGACCGAAGCAGTAATACCCGCAGAGGTTGAAATCCCATCCCTCCGAATCATCGCAGAGGCAGAGATTGATGATGATGAATGGGTTAAAGCCCGCCTGGAACAATTAAGTTCGATTGATGAGAAGCGACTGGCAGCAGTGTGTCATGGTCAATTGTACCAACGAAGAATGGCAAGAGCATATAACAAGAAAGTGCGTCCCCGGAAGTTCGAAGTAGGACAGTTGGTGCTCAGACGTATCCTGCCTCATTGGGCTGAGGCAAAAGGAAAGTTCGCCCCAAACTGGCAAGGGCCATTTGTTGTAACCAGAGTTTTGTCCAATGGCGCTCTATATCTAACGGACGTGGAAGGAAAATGTGTTGAAATGGCCATCAATTCTGATGCAGTCAAGAGATATTATGTATGATTTTCTTTATCTTTGTGTACTTGATTGTATTTGGCATGTTTTGAGATTGAAATGATGAAGGCACTTTGTTCTGCTACCCAAACACTTTATCCTTTGTTATCCCCTTTGAGCCTTATTATATTTCCTTTCGTATCCCTC